>NW_005871348.1:319263-325614 GCF_000147115.1 Myotis lucifugus | reverse complement strand
TCTAGAAGCGGGGACCTAGCAAAGCACCCCGAGGAGCGAACCCCGGTCTTGCCGTCGCTAGCATGGCCCTTACGCTGTTCCAGAAGCTCTTCAGCAAGAAGAACGGGTCGGGCGGCGCCCGGTCGGGACGCGCGGGAACCCGGATTGCGCGTTCAGGTAGGGCGCTGCGGGCGGGGGGCGCGGAGCCGACGGCCCGCTGGCTCCGGGCTCCAGAGGCGCTGGGGCAGTCGGTGTCCACGTCCGCGCGGCCACGCGGTGTTGGGAGCGGGACCCGGGTCGCGGTCGGCGGGGCCAGGCGGCTGCGGGCCTGCGCTGGAGGGTCCGAGCGAGGTCCTCTCTCCCCACCCCCCACCCCGGGTCGCCCCTTCCCTCTCCTCCGGGTCGGTTTGTTTACGTCCTGCTCAGGAGCTACGCACGGCTCTGCCCCTGCGGACCGAGCGCCGCGGCCTGAACGTAGGGTCCACACGCTTTTCTGGCGGCGAGCGGAGTTGGGCGCGGGCTGGATTGGACCTCAGCCGCCGTCCTCCAGGCGGAGAAGTTCTCCCCTCCTCCCCGTGACCAGTCGCCCTCTGGGTGCTCCGTTCCAGCTTGGTTGGTGGTGTGGAGAGAGCTGCACGTTCTGGCCGACCGTCCGCGTGTAGGGAAGGCTGGAGGAGCGAGTGGGCAAGATGCCGTCCTTGCAGGTTTCTTGGAAGCTAAAATTGGAGGTGTGCGGTTCCCGGACTGAGCGGCGTTAATGTTTTCGAAGGAAAAATGTGAAACCCAAGGGCTACGGTTCCTACTGACCAGACGGGAGCAGGACCGTAGAAAAGGACCATGGAATCATCCCCTTAGAGCTGTTACTAAAAGGAATCTTTAAAAATGGAAACCGATCGCAACATACTCTGTGATACTACAGGCTTTGTTAATGTTTGGTTGCAAAACCTGTTGCTGGTAGAAAAACTTTTTTAAATTGTCAGACAATGTAATAAAAACCCGAGTTCAAGGTAGAATTTAGTCGCCAAACTGCATTTGAAGAAGAGATTATGTCTTTCAAAACAGCCTTCATACTTGTGTGGTGTGGAAACTTTGTATATATAGCTAGGCTAAATGTCAAATATCACTCATACCTGGTAGGATAGTGGAGAACCCAATTGTGCAGTGGTGGTAGGAAAAAATGAGAATCTGTTAAATTTTGCAACAGGCGAAAGTGTGAAATGACTACACTGGTTTAAAAGTTTTGATGTTAAAATTATTCACTCACTCCTGCTAATGCAGGTTACATTAGGAAATACTCAGTAATACATGTGGAATTGTAGTAGTAGATGGAAAGAAATTTAACAGACTTCAGGGGAAGACAAATTTCAGCTGTGAATATTTTGGAAAAGTGCTCAATATCCGTTTTCTAGGTTTTGGCTTTTTCTACTGGGAAACAGATGTATTACCATGCTCATTTAATGATCTTTTAAAAACGTTTCTTTAGTGTTTTCTTTTTGAAAAACGAAAGTGCAGCCTAGATAATACTGCATGGAGCCATCCAGTAATCAAGAGTCAGTAGAAAGCAGGTTTAGGAAGGATATTAAAAGTGTCCATTGTATAGGCTTTCTATTTCTGGGCAAAGATTGACTTTAGGATACTCAAGTTTCCAAGGGTCTCAAGTTATTCATGTGGAAAAACATCTTCATCTCTGTTTTCTAAAAATGTGAAGTCTACTATAAAGTTGTGTAATATTACTTTAGAGTTGCCAAAGCACTTTCTCAGTAGTTATCTCGTGTGGTATTTCACAACAACCTTGTGAGATAGGACAAGTAGCAGTATAGATAACTACAAGGTCCTTTTTCTAGTGGAAGTAAGAATTATGTGTAAGCCCAATAACTGCAGTATAATAAAGAAATGGTTGCTTTAAAAATAAAGTGTGTATGAGTGTACATGTGAGAAAATGAAAACTGGTTAATGTCACACAACTAGTAACCTGCAGATCTTATTAACCCCACATCTTTTTAAAAACAATTTCATTGAGCTATAATTTACATACAATATAACAGCCATTTCAAGTACATTATGACTTGTATACAGTTATGTACCCACCACCTGTGAAGTTTTGGAACACTGGCCTCACCCAAAGAGTTCCCTCTTGCCCCTTTGCAGTCAGTCCTTAACTCCTCACCCAGGGCAATCACTGATCTGCTTTTTTTGTAATGACAGAAGTTTTGACTTTTTTAGAATTTCATATGGATGTAATCATACTGGTAATCAGGCTTGGACACAATTAACCATTAGCAACTAACTCTACCCCAGCCTCTAAGAAGTCAGTTCCTAGAGGAAGTAATACAGTATAAGGCCCATTGGTGATAAGCTGCAATAGGACTCTGATAGGAGAGGCTTTTGATAAAGAAACCTTGGTAGCCTTTTAATAATTTCTTTCATGATTATCCCACTGGAAAAGATGGTTAGGGATCATCCCATTCCCTTCAGTCTTCTTCACTCCTATGATCCTTCCTGCTTGTTTTATCTAAGCTACTTTGAGATGGAGGTGAGTGTGAAGGGTGTCACAGGATATTTCAGTCATTTATAGAATTAAAACAATAGTTTGTTTTTATCCCTTAAAGAATTTTGGGAAGAAGGTGCATTTTAGCAGGTATTGCTTTATGTTTTCTCCATCAGGCTGCTTTCCAGTCGAAGTAAGAATTAAGTGTAAGCCCAGTAACTGCAGTACATATGAAATGATTGTTTTAAAAGTAAAATTCTTGAAAAAAAGTTTAATTTGCTGAAGAAGGTTGTTTCATAGTTAAATGTCTGGAGGACATAATTCATGTTTTGTTCAAACATAGTTTCTATATTTTTGTTTTATTCCTAATGCATCAACATTTGCTCATACTGTCTGTAGCAGTAATTCTTCACCTGTTGAAACAACTTAATTGGTCTTTTGCCATCACTTTTGCCTTTCTCCAAACTATTCTCATTACTTTACCCTTAAAGAAGTGCAAATTCTGATCATGATCAGCAGGCAAACGAGTATAGAAGTTAATATCTTCATTTCAGTTATTTTAAGAATTCAGAGAGATAAGTTACATTAAGTACTTAATGCAGTGCTTACCATATGGCTTTCTGGAACCAGAAGTTGTTAGTATGATGATTTCATGCTTATGTAAAACCATTCAGTTTAGGCTCAAACTCCTTAAAGTGGTGCTGTATGGTGGTGTGTGGCTTTTGCCAAGTCTCTAGTCTTGACTTTAAAAAAATTGCCATAAAGTAATTTTTTTAAAACATAGCTATTATTCTATTATTATACTTAACAAATTTTAAATATCATCTATTCTTAGTCTACATTCAAATTTTCTTGATTGTCTCAAAATGTCTTTTTATAGTAGGTTTGTTTGAATCAGAATCTTAAGAGTGAATACTGCATTTGCATTTATGTTGCTTAAATAATTTTTATTCTATAACATCCCCCTGTTCCCTTTAAATGTGATTTGTTATTGAAAGTGGGTTATTTATCCTGTAATATTTTCCACACACTCTATTTGGTTGTTTGCTTCCTTATAGTTTTCTTTAATTCACTGGTTCCCAGCAAATTGTGTTTTAATAAGCCCCTTCCAGCTGATTCTGATGCTCAACTATGAGATCCACTGTTATAACCTATTCTCTATTTCCTTCAGACTGGAAGTTAGAAACTTTATTAGATTTAGATTCAACTTTTTTTAAATAAAAATATTCCATAGATGTAGTTGTATACTTCCTATCCATCAGAGTTACATAATGTCTGGTTGTCCCACTGTTAGTGATGCTAAAGATTGATTAGTGATTTCAGCCTTATTCTTTACTATAAAATTCTCCTTTCACTAATGATTTTACCATCTTTTGTTGATTTTTGCCAGAATTCATATCTTGTTAGGGGTTGTGACATGGTGATATCCTGAATCTTTAATTCTTTCTGGATTTATTTCCTAGAAGAACTTTTCTCTGATTTCATACTTTGTTACTCTTTGCCACAGGAGAGACAGCATAAAAGTGTGATTGTTTTCCTTTATCATTTTTTCAGAATAGTTTATAATGAATTGTTTAGTGAAGGTTTTCATTTTAATAATCATTTTATTATCATCATGAGTTCTTGGATTTTAATGTATTAATCCATTATAGTCAAATTGTCCCATATTTGGCCATTGGAAGACTTCAAATTTATGTGCCCTTTTGATGTGATCTCATTAGCCTTTGATAATGTCTCGCTTCCTTTTGGCCTTAATTCCCCTCTCCCTTTCCTATGGTTTTATTACCTGGGACTTACATTAGATTCTGGGATGTGCCATGCTGTGCTGTTTCCCTGTTCTTGGTATAGTCTTCTGTACCTTTTCATTTAGTTTTTTGTTGTGATGATCTGCATTTATCCTACTTACCCTTCTTTCTCCAGGAAGCCTTTTCTGATTTCTCCCAGACTGAGTTGGGTTTCACTGTAATTTCTTCCATAGCTTATTTCCTTCTGTGACATTTATCACAGTTGTCATTACATTGTCTGCATCTCTCTTCTTTACTTGAGAGCTCCCTTCAACTTCAAGGTGTATTTTGGAGTTAGAACTCTTTGGAACCACCTGATGGGTTGTTTGTGGGGAACAGATACATACGTTTCTGTCTGGAGTAGTTATGTGGACATGATTTTCTGAGGGAGAATATAATATTGTGGAGGTCTATCTTGGAACACCCTCTCTCCTGTTTCCTATCAGAGCACACTGCTTATATCCTTCATAGCCCTTTTTACAATTTATCTGTTTTCCCCGAGCGCATATTGTTGTGCCGGTGTACACAATGCCTGCGTATATGCTTACTAAATATATATAGAATGAATATATGAAATTACTTTGAGGGCAGATGGAGAGAATCAAAAGTTCTGTTTTGGACATTTGGTCTAGTTTTAATTGCTAATGAAATACCCACTTAGAGATACCTAGTTGACAGATAATAAAGTAAATCTGGAGTTCACAGTAGAATTGGGACTTACTGTCAATATTAAAACTAAGGAAATGCATGAGATTATATAGAAAGAAGGTGTGGACAGATAATTGGAAAAGAACAGGACTTTGCTCTGAGAAATGAAAAATGTACAGATGTGAGAGAGCAACGTCTATGAAAAAGGAATGGCCAAGAGAGAGAGAGGGGAGAGCCAGGGGTGTGTGTGGTATTAGGAAAGTTTAGAAATGGAAGTGTTTCAAAAATGATGGAATGATGAACTGTTTTGTATGCTGATTGCTGATAGGTCTTGTGAGATGAGAAACAGAAAAGTATCCATTGGATTTGTCAAGTTGGAGATAATTGGTGATTTTAATGTGTGTGTTTTTTTTTTTTGAGGACGCTTATTTCTGGAGTGAGTGAGTTGGATGTGGAGTAAATGAGAGCTAAGGAAATGGCTTCACTCTTAAAGCATTCTATTTCTGTAGGAGAAACAGTCTGTAGTGCTGAGTTATTTTTTTCTCTTTCAGTATTCTGATTTTATTTCACATTTTGAGCTTCTGAAGTTCTTAAAAATCAGCTTCTTTAAAAAAAAACAACTTTATTATTTTTTTTTTAAAATATATTTTATTGATTTTTTACAGAGAGGAAGGGAGAGATATAGAGAGTTAGAAACATCGATGAGAGAGAAACATCGATCAGCTGCCTCCTGCACATCTCCCACTGGGGGATGTGCCCGCAACCCAGGTACATGCCCTTGACCGGAATCGAACCCGGGACCTTTCAGTCCGCAGGCCGACGCTCTATCCACTGAGCCAAACCGGTTTCGGCAAAAAAAAACAACTTTATTTTTGACAGTATTATATATGTCTCCTAAAAGCTAGCTTCTTAATATTGTCAATATCTATAAGAATCATATTTCAGAAGTTTTTAAAAATTCTTTATTGTTGAAAGTATTACATAAGTCTCCTTTTCCCCCCATTGACCTCTCCCAGCTGCTCTCACCCTTTAGCACATGCCCTCACCCCCCTCCTGTCTGTGAGAAGTTTTGTTTTTTCAATGTGATTTTTAGAGGGTGTCCCAAAATTCACGCAAGAAGTAATTTTGATAGAAAACACAGGTTTATAATTAAAAATTGTACATTTTTTATTGATTCATAAAGCATACAGTATAGGATTATGTATGGAATAGCATATCGGGTAAATGGCCTCCACGGCTTTGCTGGCACTCTTTTGTTGAAATTTTCCATGACCGTTTTGCATAAATGTGGCTGAATTTCGTTGATACAGCGCTCAATTTCCTCCTTCAAGGTGTGGGTGGTCGTGGGCTTGTTGGCATAAACCTTAGACTTCAAAAAACCCCAAAGAAAAAAGTCCAATGGCGTTAAATCGCATGATCTGGGCAGCCAATTCTGATCACCAAAACGGGTGT
>NW_005871348.1:295498-319163 GCF_000147115.1 Myotis lucifugus | reverse complement strand
AACGGTAATGGAAAATTTCAACAAAAGAAGTGGCGTATGTGCCAGCAAGCTGTGGAGGCCATTTACCCGATATGGTATTCCATACATAACCCTATACTGTATACTTTATGAATCAATAAAAAATGTACAATTTTTAATTATAAACCTGTGTTTTCTATCAAAATTACTTCTTGCGTGAATTTTGGGACACCCTTTATAAAGATATGCTGCATTTACAAGGGCTTTTATTATTTTAAAAATACTACCCTCCATTAATTACACCTTTTAATCTTATATTAGAAATAATGGTTATAATCTTTACAGAGAATCCTGTATGATCATATCTTTTTTAAAAAATATATTTTATTGATTTTTTACAGAGAGGAAGGGAGAGGGATAGGGAGTTAGAAACATCGATGAGAGAGAAACATCGATCAGCTGCCTCCTGCACACTCCCCACTGGGGATGTGCCCGCAACCAAGGTACATGCCCTAGACCGGAATCGAACCTGGGACCCTTGAGTCTGCAGGCCGAGGCTCTATCCACTGAGCCAAACCGGTCAGGGCAATCATATCTTATTAAAGTGGAAAATTGAGAATTATAAGTAAATACATGTCAATAATCTGTGGTATCAATAGTTATTTGTAAGTGTTTAATTTTGCAGTAAGAATTGCAAATATATTTTATTAATTTGATTTGCTTTTCTATCTCTAAGTAGTGCTGTTAAATTTTTTAGAACCATGTTTATTGAAAGAAAATAGGTTAGTGAAAAATACAGCTTCAATAGTTTTAAAACTTGAACCTCATTTCATACTAATATAATAATTATTGTCTTAAATCTGATGAGTTTAAATTATCCTCTAGAAAATATTTGCCTTAAAAAAAGCTTTCCTGTATAAAAAGTAACAGAACTTCTTTATTTAAAGGAACCCTAAACCATTCTCACATGGTCCTCTGTTCCTGTTCTTGGCACCAATGTGCTGTTAGTCTACCATGTTGAAAAATCAGAGAATCATCTTTTACAAAATCCAAACTCCTAAACCTGGCATGTCATTTTCTTCTGGAGTTATAGCTTTGTGTGTTGGATCAGAGTTCAGATTCCTGCCTCAATAGTTTCTGTAAATATAACCTTGGGAAGCAGTATGTTGTCATTAAAGTTTGGCTATATATGTGCATGTCAGTGAGGGAGTGGATGCTAGAGATACAGTCTAAATCCTCACAGAGGATATGTTTTCATTGATTTGAGAGAGAGAGAGAGAGAGAGAGAGAGAGAGAGAGAGAGAGAGGAGAGAGAGAGAAGGAGAAGAGATAACGACTGCTTCCTGTATGTGCCCCGACCAGGAATCGAACCTGTGATACTTTGGTGCAGGGGACCACGCTCCAACTGAACCACACTGGCCGAGACTAGAGTTGTTTTGAGGAATAAATGACATGGGAAGCACTCAGATGTTAGAATTCCTTCTCAAATTTCCTCCTCCCTTAGTTTATCCTTTCTGGTCTTCTAATTTTTCCTCTAGTTATGGATTCTGAACCAGACTAACATTTCTTGAGAATATTCTGGTTCATGTATTTGCACACTACTTAGAATAATACGCTACGACACATCTTTTTTAAAAAATTTTTTATTGTTGAAAGTATTACACATGTTCCCCCTCCCCTTTTTCCCCCATTGATCTCTTCCACCCCACAACACATCTTTCTTTAAAGTCTTAATAGAACTCATGGTTTCTCTGTATTTCCCCATCATGGCAGTTATTTTCTTACGTTGTAGATGCTTTGTTTATGAATCTACTGTAAGCCCAGTGCACGGATTCATGTATCGGTAGGGTCCCTTGGCCTGGCCTGTGGGAATCGGGCCAAAACAGACTCTCTGACATCCCCCGTGAGGTCCCAGACTGTGAGAGGGTAGTTCTCGGGTGATGCACCCCGAAATAGGGCTCCCTCCTCTGATTCTGGGTGTGTCACCCGAGGACTGTAGCTGCCAAGTCACCGCAGCTTGGCAGCTCCTGCACTGAGCATCTGCCCCCCTGGTGGTCATTGTGCGTCATAGCTACCAGTCGGACGGTCGAACGGTCAGATGGTCACTTAGGCTTTTATATATATACTAGAGGCCTGGTGCACAAAAATTTGTGCACTCAGGGGAGTCCCTCAGCCCGGCCTGTGCCCTCTCTCAGTCTGGGACCCCTCAGGGGATGACCACCTGCTGGCTTAGGCCTGCTCCCCCGGGGGATTGGGCCTAAGCTGGCAGTCAGACATCCCTCTGGCAGCCCGGAAGCCCTTGGGGGATGTCCAGTTTCCAGCAGGGAGCAGGCCTAAGCTGCAGTCGGACATCCTTAGCGCTGCTAAGGAGGCGGGAGAGGCTCCCACCACCACTGCTGTACTGGCAGCCATCAGCCTGGCTTGTGGCTGAGCAGAGCTCCCCCTGTGGGAGCTCACTGACCACCAGGGGGCAGCTCCTGCATTGAGCGTCTGCCCCCTGGTGGTCATTGTGTGTCATAGTGACCAGTCGTTCTGCTGTTAGGGTCAGTTTGCATATTACCCTTTTATTATATAGGATAGAGGCCTGGTGAATGGGTGGAGGCCGGCTATTTGCCCTGAAGGGTGTCCTGAATCAGGGTGGGGGTCCTGCTGGGGTGCCTGGCCAGCCTGGGTGAGGGGCTGAGGCTTGTTTTCAGACTGGCCACACCCCCTTCAGGGTGGGGGTCCCTGCTGGAGTGCCTGGTCAGCCTGGGTGAGGGGCTGAGGGCCGTTTTCAGGCTGGCCACACCCCCTTCAGGGAGGAGGATCCTGCTGGGGTGCCTGGCCAGCCTGGGTGAGTGGCTGATGGCTGTTTGCAGGCTGGCCACAGCCCCTTCAGGGTGGGGGTCCCCACTGGGGTACCTGGCCAGTCTGGGTGAGGGGCTGATGGCTGTTTGCAGGCTGGCCAAGCCCCCCCCAGCGGGGACCCTCAGCCCATGAGGTTGTGGCCCAGCCTGGGTGAGTGGCTGATGGCTTGTTTTGCAGGCTGGCCAAGCCCCCCCAGCAGGGACCCTCACCCCCATGAGGGTGTGGCCATCCTGGGTGAAGGGCTGATGGCTGTTTGCAGGCTGGCCATGGCCCCCAGCCACCCAATCTCCCAGTGGAGGCTGGCTGGAAGCAGGTATCTGGGATTTATTTATCTTCTATAATTGAAACTTTGTTGCCTTGAGCGGAGGCCACAGCCAGCCAGGGCAGGGGGGAAGCTTGGCTTCCTCCATCACTGGGGCAACCAAGCCTCCTGCTTGCTCCAGCTCCTTCGCTGCCGGCCGCCATCTTGGTTGGGTTAATTTGCATATAGTCGCTCTGATTGGCTGGTGGGCGTGACTTGGGCATAGCAGAGGTGTGGTCAATTTGCATGCTTCTCTTTTATTAGATTAGACTAGTAGACTAGAGGCCCAGTGCACGAAATTTATGCATTGGTAGGTTCCCTAGGCCTGGCTGGTGATCAGGCCGGCTGCTGGCCAGGGCCTTCCTTCACTTTGTGCTGCTCCCTGGTGATCAGCGCATGTCATAGCAAGCAATCGAACTCCCGGTTTCCCAGTCAAACTCCCACAGGGACAATTTGCATATTAGCCCTTTATATATTTAGAATATATAGATATCCTTCACTAGATTGTAAGTTCCATAAGAGCATAGTCTTTAACTTGTTCAGTGCTGTATTCCTGGTGCTTGGTTCACAGAAGGCATTCAGTAAATATTTGATGAATGTATGAATGAATGAATAAAAATAGTCACTGAGCCCTGGCCAGTTGAGCATTGTCCCATGCATCAAAAGGTCATTGGTTTGATTCCCAGTCAGGGTACATGCCTGGGTTGTGGGCTTGATCCCCAGTAGGGGTTGTGCAGTAGGCAGCCAATTGATGGTTCTCTCTCATCAAAGTTTCTCTCTCTCCCTCCCTCTCTCCCTCTCTTTCTTTAAAGTCAATAAAACCGTATTTTTAAAAAGTAAGTGTCCTGAATGTTAGAAAAAAAGTCACTGAATTGAAAACATTTTCATTCATTTAACAAAGGTGTTTCTGTTTTATTTGCCTAAAGTAATTATTCACTTAAATGAGTAATTTAAGCAGGTTTTTACCAATTTAAAGGAAAATTTCATTGTTAATTTTATGCTTTTAAGATGGCAAGGGTGGTCTGATTTTCCAGAAATAGATAGATACTCTATTTGCATTTCTTATAACACTTCATACTTTCCCTATCACTTACTACATTCAGAATTTCTGTGTGCATGTGTATACACATAGATATCTTCCCTGACATATTCAGTATTTTCTGAATGGGTAAAAGAATGAATAGATGAACTAATGTACTCTTTTTGGCAGTGAGAGTTTATTTCAAGAATACAAAAGGTTTTAGAGTACATGGGATTCTTTTTCCATTTAAGCATTCTGGGTCCTTAGACCCTATAAGATTGTTAAGCAGACCTTATGGGTAACTAGAATAACAACTTAAACTATCTCTTTGGGACCTGCTTCCTTGTACTTACACTGCTCAATATAGAATATCCCTTGATACAACAGCTTTTTTTTTCAGTGTCACCCCAGAGGTGGTTTACCACTGTCATATATTTTCAGTTCTTCCTAGTCAAATCCTAATGGTTAGGATGGCAGAGTTGGTTAAAAGAGCATGTGGGATGAGCCATTTCAGTTTATACAGTTACTAGAGGCCCAGTGCACAAAATTCATGCTGGGGGGTGGGCGGCGGTCTCTCAGCCCGGCCTGAACCCTCTCCAATCCAGGACCCCTCGGGGGATGTCCGACTGCTGGTTTCGGACATCCCTCTCGCAATCCGGGACCGCTGGCTCCTAACCGCTCACATGCCTGCCTGCCTGATTGCTCCCTAACTGCTCTCCCCTGCTGGTCTGATCACCCCCTAACTGCTCTCCCCTGCCAGCCTGATTGCTCCCTAACTGCTCTCCCCTGCCGGCCTAATCACCCCCTAATTGCTCTCCCCTGCCGGCCTGATGGCCCCTAACTGCTCTCCATTGCTGGCCTGATCCTTGTCTGGAAGGATGTCTAGAAGACATCTAGTCTAATTAGCATGTTACCCTTTTATTAGTATGGATCAGTGATTCTCAACCTTCTGGCCCTCATGTTATGACCAAACCATAAAATTATTTTTGTTGCTACTTCATAACTGTAATGTTACTACTGTTATGAATCGTAATGTAAATATCTGATATGCAGGATGGTCTTAGGCAACCCCTGTGAAAGGGTCGTTCGACTGCCAAAGGGGTTGCGACCCACAGGTTGAGAACCGCTGGTATAGATGGTCTCAATTGTAGGATGCAACCGGCAGGCTCTTTGCAGTTTTGGGGCTGCTTACTTCCCACCTTGTTTTGATCTGTTATATAATTTTTAAAGAATTACATTTATATCCATTGTGAAGTTTATAAGAAGGAGAATAAAATGTATGTGTGATATGACTCCCATAAATAGGGATTTTTGTATTAATTTTGATTAATTTCTAGTTACTTTACAGTATTAAACATGTTATACCTTTATAGAATACAGAAATGTAATAGAAATTATTTGTGAATAATTTAAATATTTTAAATTTTTCCCAAAGACATACCTGAACATAGGTTAAACTTGAGACAGTAAATCCCTAGGTTAATATACCAGCTATGATATGAATGGCTCCAGGGCCCTTGGAACACCTGACTGACTAGCTAAGTAAGCTCATAACTTGTGTCAGTCTGACTCTAAATATAGCATGTTGAGCCTACCTGGTGTGCCTCAGTGGATTGAGCGCCATACCATGGACAAAGAGGTCCTGGGTTTGATTTCTGGTCAGGGCACATGCCTGGATTGCTGGCTTGATTCCCTCAGTAGGGGGTGTGCAGGGGGCAGCTGATCGATGTGTCTCTCTCATCAGTGTTTCTGTTTCACCTTTCCCTACCTCTCTACCTAAAAATCAATTTAAAAACATTAAGAAAATAAATATAGTGTGTTGAAGTTTTTTGCCCCCAGGCCAATAGAACTGTGGTAGGAATTTACTTATAGTAAGACCCTCCTGATCTTAGAGGCAATTGCTTTTCCAATTATTTTGCTGTTTCTTTGAGGACAGTAAACCCTTGATTTTGTGGCCTCGGTTTAATGGACTTTGGATTTAATGGACAGAATTTCTGGTCCATATATCATATGTGAAAATTAACACCCTGTTAATTTAAAAATGCTTTTAACCAAGATTTGCTTCTACAGTGGGGCCTTGACTTACGAGTGTCCCGACTAACGAGTTTTTCGAGATACGAGCCATCTCTCGGCCGATTTTTTGCTTTGAGTTGCGAGCTAAAATTCGGGTTACGAGCCAGCTTCAAATACCCCACCGCTAGTTGGCGCAGCGAACGTCACAGTGAACGCCACAACATCAGCCCAGCATCACGTGTCTCACTCGTTCACTTTTTGATTTGACATATGAGTAATTTGAATTACGAGCTCCGTCACGGAACGAATTAAACTCGTAAGTCAAGGCCCCACTGTAATTAAAATAACAGGTTATTTTTGTTATTAATTCACTGGTTGTTGTTGTTTTTTTTTAAGAATCCTCACCCAAGGATATTTTTTCATTGATTTTTAGAGAGACTGGAAAGGAAGGGGGGAGGAAAAGAGGGAAGGACCAAGAGAGAGAGAGAGAGAGAGAGAGAGAGACAAACAGACAGACATTGATTGGTTGCCTCCCTATGCACCTTGACCTTGGCCGGGATTCGAACCCATGGCCCTTGGTTGTGCAGGCCCACCCTCTGACCACTGAGTCGCAGGGGCCCGGCTTCATTGTTATTTTTTTATTATAAAATATTTTGACTGATTTTTAGAGAAGAGAGGAAGGAAGAGGGATAGAGAGATAGAAACAGCGATAGGAGAGAAACATCAATTGGTTGCCTCTTGCATGCCCCCTACTGGGAATCGAGTCCACAATCAGGGCATGTGCCCTGACCAGGAATCCAACTGGTGACCTCTTGTTTCATGGCACGATGCTCAACCACTGAGCCACACCGGCTGGGCTTCACTGTTTATTTTTAATAAATTTTAGCGAGTAGGCCATATGTTGGAAAGAACACTAGTAATTTTGCTGACATTAATAAATATTGCATATCTACAACTTTGGTCTACATAGAAATCTATGAGTCACCACTCATAAACAGTTTTGGGGAATGATCATACCCCCATCACACCCAGTAATTGGTTCTGTTGGTGACTTTCTGCAGCATTTTTAACTCGGGATGTTCTGACTGTGTGTTAAGCCATGCCCCAGCCATGTGCATTTGTTTACTCAGGGTGATGGGAATGTACCCATTTACTAGACATATTCAGTATAAGTTTAAAATTATAGTAATACATATAGAAAACTTTTCTGTGAAATTAAATTTTTCATACGTACTAAATTTAATTACACAAATGTGTCTACATAAGTAAAAACAGGTAAACTTGTCAATTTTTTAACTTGGATTAGGAAAAAAATTGGACTTTGGCTTTAACGGACATCCCCTTGCCCCAATTAGTCCATTATATCGAGGTTTACTGTATTTACTTTTATATTTACAAATCGTATGAGTGTACTGTTTGTTAAGAAACGTATTCATCTTAGGCATTATGTAGTAATATCCTGTATTGGTAAAGTTTTAGGTCTTAAACATACACACATGTACACACTCACACATACCCTTCCCCCTTCGTTCTGCCAATATTACAATGTTTGGTTACCTTAATAACATGATCAAGGTTAGCTATACTATTATATTGTAAATGTTCACTACTGAGCTAAGTATATTTTATGTTTTCTTGTAGTTAACTGCCTTTGAGAGGGCTCACCTTGCTTTCTTTTAAATCTTTAGCCAACTATTTCTACATCCTTCAACACTTTCCCCCCAAATACCTCTCAAAACAACTTATCTCTTAGTTAAACCTATCAGATACTTGATTAGTTCGCCCTCTCCTCCCCTCCCCTCCCCTCCCCTCCCCCTTCTTTTTTTATCTCCTGCATATGTCCTTGGAACCCTCTGCCTTTCTCCATCTCTGGTTTAGACTACTTGTCCTGTATGTCTGCTCCAAAGCATTGTCATGAGGCTTTCTTTGCCTACCTCCTGGGAATGAATTCCTTTGACCTTTTTTTTTGTTAGAATCTGTTGACTGGCTTCCATGACTTTTTCCTCTTTGGATTATTCCCTTGTTTGGGGTGCACATTTCCTCTAGGAGCTTTCTGAGAATGAGTGCTTGGGAGGTAAAATTTTTTGAGACTTTCTTTTTATGTTTGGTTGTCAGGCTGGTAAATTCTATGTTGAGAATACTCAGAAATTTGGAGGCTTTGCCCCATTGTCTTCTGGCTTTCAATATTGCTACTGAGAGGGCCAAAACCATAACTCTCAACCCCCAGGAAGCTTTTGTTTCTAAGTCATAGATCAATTAAGAGGCTATGCTAATGACTTAAGCAGAAAATGTGCAAACCAATGAATCCAGGTCACAGGGGTCCTCAAACTTTTTAAACAGGGGGCCAGTTCACTGTCGCTCAGACTGTTGGAGGGCTGGACTATAGTTTAAAAAAAAACTATGAACAAATTCCTATGCATACTGCACATATCTTATTTTGAAGTAAAAAAAACAAAACAGGAACAAATACAATATTTGTATTTGCATGTGGCCCGAGGGCCGTAGTTTGAGGACCCCCTGATCCAGGATATATTCCTCATCTACCTCCTTTATTGCGCCTCTTACACTCCTGGGCAACTATCCCCTTGCTTTAATCACCTGAGGGCCAACTACCAGCCAAGGGGGTTGTTCCTATACTGTGGAGACCACTGAAATTATTTCAGACTAGCCAATCCTAAACCTGCTTAACTTGCTTACCCTTACTCTGCCTTGCCCATTCTTTCCTGCGAAAACCACACTTTATTGATACATTTTTCTCTCCTCTCCTCTAACTCCTGACCCACTCTGGTACTTCTTGTGGCCTGGTGTATTGTGGCTTGCCTCCTGTTTCTAGGGAACTGTGAATATAAACTCCTTCCTTCATGACAATCATATCCGTGTCTGTGTCTTACCATACCCAGTTAATATAAACAATATAGTTTTGTGAGTCTTGACAAATATATGCACCTGTATAATGACCACTACAATGAAGATATAGAAGTTTTATCACCCCAAAAGTTCCCTTGTATCCCTTTTGTAGTCAGTTACCAACGTCCATTTCCCTTGACCCCAGACAACTTCTGATCTGCTTTTGTCATTATAGATTAATTTTGCCTATTCTAAAATTTAATGTAAACATCAGAAGAATGTTTTTGAGATTCATTCATGTTTCTGATTGTTTCAGTAGCTAATTGTTTTTTATGGAAGACCAATATTCCATTATATTGATATACTAAAATTTGTTTATCCATACACCAGTTGATAAATATTTGGATTATTTCCTGGGGGGCGGGGAGACTATTAGGTATACAGCTGCTATGAACCTTCATGTATAAGTCTTTGTATCAAAATGTTTTCATTTCTGTTGTGTAAGATACTTAAGTGGAATTTCTGGGTTGTAAGCAGGTGTATGTTTAACTTTATAAGAACCTGCCAAAATATTTTCCAAAGTGTTTGTACCATTATACTTTCTCATTGGCAATGTATGATAATTCTAGTTATCACTAACACTTGGTATCATCAGCCTTTTTAATTTTAGCAATTCTAGTGGGTGTATAGTGGCATTTCATTGTAGTTTCATTTGCCTTTCACTCATGCCCAGTGATGTTGAGCATATTTTTGTGCTTATTGGTTATTCATGTATCTTTTTTTGTAATGTGTCCAAATATTTTGCCATTTAAAATTTGGATTACTTCTTACTGTGAGTTGCAAGACTTTATGTAATATATATATATATATATATATATATATATATAATTTATTTTAGAGAGAGGAAGAGAGATAGGGAGGGAGGGGCAGAGGGAGGGGGGCAGGAAGAGAGAGAGAGAGAGAGACATCAATTAGTTGCCTCCTGCAGGTGCCCAGAATGGGGATCAAACCCACAACCTGGGCATGTACCCTGACTGGGAATCGAACCTGCCATACCTTTTGGTGTACAGGATGATGCTCTGATCAATTGAACCACACTGGCCAGGGCTTTTCATATATTTTGGAAAAAAGTTTTTTGTTAGATAATATGTATTGTTAATTTTCTCTGGTCTCTGGTTTGCCTCTTTTTTAAAAAAAATACGTTTTTATTAATTTCTGAGAGATGAAGGAGAAGGGGGAGAGGGATAGAAACATCAATGATGAGAGAGAATCATTGAGCAGCTGCCTTCTGTACGCCCCCTACTGGAGATCGAGCCCAGAACCCAGGCATGTGTCCTTGACTGGAATTGAACCAGGGACCCTTCAGTCCATAGGCCAACACTCTATCCACTGAGCCAAACCAGCTAGGACAGATTGTCTGTCTTTGAAATGCATATAAGTTTTTTTAAAATAAGCTATTTATGGAAGAATAATATACTTAAAAATATACACACATTTTTAATTATTCAGTTCAACAAATTTACACACAGTGCCAAATAATTAGTACTCAGCTCAAGAAACAGAACTTTGCTTGTGCCCCTCTTGATCCCCACTATCCTGACTTTTAACACCAGGGATTGATTTTGCCTGATTTCGAGCTTTATTTAAGTGAAATTATAGATATGCATTCTTCTTTGTCTTCTTTTTTTGCTCAACGTTATATCCATATAATCTGTGTGGTCTAGTTTATTCTCATTGCTGTAAGCCAGGATTTCTCAAACTTGGCCCTTTGACATTTTTGATGGGATAATTCTTTGTTATGGGTGGCTCTCCTGTGCATTGAAGGATGTTTACCAGAATCCTGACCTTTATCCACTAGATGCCAGTAGCACCCCCCCCCCCCCAGTTGTTACAACCTAATCATATCCAGATGTTGACAAATGTCCCCTGGGGGGGGCAAAATCATCCCTGGTCGAGAACTACTGCAGTACAGTATTCCATTGTGTGAGTAGGCCACAGTTTATTTACCCAGGCTGTTGTGTTGATGGATATTTGGATCATTTATAGTTTGAGCTTGTAATGAATAATGCTGTTAGGAACTTTTATGTACAAGTTTTTTTGGAAGATATATGTACCTTGAATTGAATTTATAAGTTAGATGGTATGTATATGTTTAGCTTTATTATATTTTGCCACATTATTTTCTAAATTGGTTATACCAGTTTTAATTCTATCAGTTATATATCAGAATCCCATTAGCTTCACAGGCTTGAATGTGAACTGTGTATTTTTGAAGTTTAGGGCCCGAGTTAATCTTTTTTGGTGTACTCTGGCACAGTAAATGACACACAGAAGATGCCAGTTGCTGAGTGCATAAAGGCATGATTTTTGGCCTTTAATGTCCTATGATCCTTGTGACATATGGCTTAACTCTGGCCATTGAGAAGCAATTAGTTACCCATTAGGGGTTGTTCTTTTCTAAGTTGGTGACAGGGTCTTCCTCCCTGCCAACAACAGCAGTTTCTGGGCTTTGTAGATGAGGTCATATTTTCATTTTCTTGGTGAGTTTTATATCTTTATATATATATATATGTTTATATATATGTATATAATTCTATTGATTTTTAGAGAGGAAGGGAGAGGGAAAGAGAGATAGAAACATCAATGATAAGAGAAAATCATTGATCAGCTGCTTCCTGTATGCCCCCCTATTGGGGATCGAGCCCACAATCCAGGCATGTGCCCTTGACCGGTATCAAACCCGGGACCCTTCAGTCCATAGGCTGATGCTCTGTCCACTGACCCAAACCAGCTAGGGAGAGAGTTTCATATCTTAATACAAGTGTCAAAGCCAAATGTCAGTAATGGTAATTTCAAAGGTTTACTGAAATCAATCATTTTTAAGCTTTGTCATTCAAACAAGATTTGCCAGTCAAATGAGAATCTGTTTTTCCTTTTATGATGTGATTATATTTTTACAGAGGGATGTCTTTTTTTTAAAAAATATATTTTATTGATTTTTTCACAGAGAGAAAGAGAGAGGGATAGAGAATTAGAAACATCGATGAGAGAGACACATCGATCAGTTGCTTCCTGCACACCCCCTACTGGGGATGTACCCGCAACCAAGGTACATGCCCTTGACCGGAATCGAACCTGGGACCTTTCAGTCCACAGGCCGACGCTCTACCCTCTGAGTCAAACCAGTTAGGGCCAAGGGATGTCTTTTGTGTGCATATGAATATATTTAACCTTTGCAGGTATTGTGCATATTCCTTAAATGTTAAAGGCAGATGCTCTGCCCTTCTTAGTTTTTCAAAAGCACATATCATTACAATTGTATCACAACCACCATCATTATTACCATGTTGCTTATGTATGAAACTTCATATATTGTATATATGCATATAGGTGTATACTTTGAGGTAAAATTCATATGACATGAAATTAACTATTTTAAAGCGAATAAGTGGCATTTAGTACATTCATAGTGTTACACAACCACTACCTTTATCTATCTATTTATAACTAGTTTCAAAACATTTCCATGACTTCAAAGTCCTCCTTTCCTTTTCTCTCTGTCCCTGGCAATCACCAATCTGTATTCTGTCTCTTTGGATTTATCTGTTTTAAATATTTCATGTAAATAGAATTATATAATATATGACCTTTAGTGTCTGGCTTCTTTTACTTGCATATTGTTTTCAAGGTTCATCCATGCTGTAACATGTTTCTTTATTTCATTCCTTTTTATGGTTGAATAATATTTCATTGGATGTATACACTGAGTAGCCGGATTATTATGACCACCTGACGTTTGTAGCTATAATTTCGCGCTGAAGTTGCTAGAGGGCCAAACCATTATAAATAGGGAAGCAGGTTGTTTATCACGATAGTAGAAGTGATTTTTTTCTGAAGATATGGGTAAACAACGCGATTTAACAGCCTTTGAACGTGGGATATATTTGAACGTGAGTGGCCAGATTATTATGACCACTTGACATTTGTAAGCAAATTAGCCGTACACAGCATCGTATGGGATATGGAAGCCGAAGGCCTGTTCAAACACCTTTGCTGTCTGCAGCTACCAAGGTAAAACGTCTCCAATTCGCACAGGAACACAAGGATTGGACAGTCGAGCATTGGAAAAAAGTCATGTGGTCTGATGAATCACGTTTCCAGTTGCATCATGCAGATGGCAGAGTGAGAATTTGGTGGAAACAGCATGAAAGCATGCACCCCACATGCATGAGTACAACTCTTCAAGCTGGTGGGGGCAGTGTTATGGTTTGGAGCATGTTTTCCTGGCATGATTTGGGCCCTTTACTTCGTGTGGAACAACGTCTGAATAGCACAACATACCTAAGTATCGTTGCTGATCAAGTTCATCCTATCATGTAGATGGTGTATCCCAGTGGAGATGGCTTCTTCCAGCAAGACAATGCGCCATGCCACGGTGCTTGTATTGTGCAGGAGTGGTTTCAAGAACATGAGGGAGACTTTACCTTGCTTAGGTGGCCCCCACAATCACCAGATCTCAATCCAATTGAGCATTTGTGGGACGAAGTTAAAAGAGCAATCAGGCAGCTGGTTCCACAACCATCAAATCTCACAGAACTGGACAGTGCTATTCATCAGGCATGATGTCAGATTCCTCGCATCACCTTTCAACATCTCGTGGAGTTAATGCCAAGAAGAATCATCACAGTATTGAAGGCAAAAGGTGGCCCAATGAAGTACTGATGGGGTGGTCATAATAATCTGGCCACTCAGTGTATACCACAGTTTGTTTATCCATCCACTCATTGATGGTCATTTGGGCTGTTTGCAACTTTTGGCTATTGTAAAAGCTGCTAAGTACATGCATAAACATTTACTTATTTTCAGTTCTAACACATGCCTAGATAATTACAGCCACTACCACCCTTACTGGACAATTCCAATGCCCCAAAGAATTCCTTCATGCTATCCCTCTGCAATCAGACCCTTCTCCTCCCCCCTAACTTCTGGCAACCACTATCTCTTCTCTGGCTTTATAGCAGTAAAAAATTTTAGTATCTCAACTATGTCGTCTGGCTTTCCTTAAGAGTATGTAATGGAGTCCTCAGGAATTAAATTTTTAGAATTAGAGATAATGTGTTAGGGACTAGAAATATTTTATATGCATTTACTAAATTCAGTTTTTCTAACTTGCTAGTTATGATAAGAACTAAATTAAAAATACTAGCATACATTTTTGCACTTAACTGGAGAACAAACTATCTTAAAATATTTTATAAATTCAATGTGAAATTACTAGATTAGATAGGTATGCAATTTTTTAGTGAACTGGTTTTTATCCTCTTTTGTTTTATTTGTGTATAAAAGATGCTTTGGGATTTTACAGTTTCTTCCTGCCAAAATCTTCAGTTAAATATGTATTAATATGTTTACATATTAATTTTAAAAGCTTAGAGCAAAGATTGTTCAGTGTTCTGAAAACAGCATGCACAATAAAATAACTGTTTGCTAGGAGGGAAAAAAGCCCTGTTGTCTTCTAGTACCAGTTGGTATTACGTAGGTTTGTTTGGTGTCTCATATCTTATTTATAGTACTTTGGAACTGGAAACTAGATACTAAACAAACACTAATGTTCCACTGTAGCTTAACTATGCATTAGAATCTTTCTTTGTTCATAATTATTTTTACTTGGGTATATACCTCTATGAAATTAGAAACTTCCGAGAAACTGGCAACTTGCTTGAGTCAAGTTCATTTCTTTATTTCTTGATACAGAAGCAGTATGTAGCACATCTAACAGTATTCATTTGAGTACTCATTTGTTACAATAAGTAACATTTGAGTACTCATAAGTTACACATTAATAGATGATAGTTAATGATCCTCAGTAGTTACTGAGAGAGAGCTTGAAGAAAATTATCAATATTGTCTGACTTGCTGTAGAAGCTTCCCAGTCTCCTTTCAAGCAGAGAGCTTTCGTTGGAAGGAATCTCAAATCCAATTACTGTGTTTCTTAAAATATTTCAGACATACTAAATATTCTAGATCTCCAAAATTAAAGTCACATTTCTAGATAATTTTAATTGTGTGTATATTCTTTTCTTAAAATTTAACCATTGTCTAACCTTGCTTATTACCTCCTTCAATATGCAGACCTATGATGAATCTAGGTGGCTTTGTTTTATACTGGGAGTGACCTTTATTAGTTGGTCTGATTACTCCTTCATAGTGACAGAGCCTTTATGAATGAATTCTCCAAAATCTTACAGGAAATAATAGAAACGGATGAAATAAAAAAAATTAGGCATCAGGTATGCGGCTTTCAAAAGTTGATCTTAAAGTTAGAGCTCTTAAAAATCTACAACTGCCCTGGCCGGCTTGGCTCAGTGGATGGAGTGTCAGCCTGCGGACTGAAGGGTCCCGGGTTCGATTCCGGCCAAGGGCACATGCCTGGGTTGCGGGCTCGTTCCCCAGTGGGGGGTGTGCAGGAGGCAGCCAATCAATGATTCTCTCTCATCATTGATGTTTCTATCTCTCTCCTTCTCCCTTCCTCTCTGAAGTCAATAAAGAAATATAAAAAAAAAAATCTACAACCGCCCTAGCTGGTTTGGCTCAGTGGATAGAGCGTAGGCCTGAGGATTGAAGGGTCCTGGGTTTGATTCCGCTCAGTGGCACATTGCCTGGGTTGCAGGCCCTATCCCCAGTAGGGGGTGTGTAAGAGGCAGCTGATCAATGATTCTCTCTCATCATTGATGTTTCTATCTCTCTTTCCCTCTTCCTTCCTCTCTGAAATCAATAAAAATATATTTAAAAAAATAAACAACCGAAGACATCTTTAATGTGACTCTTTTAGAGATAACCTAAAAGGTGGTATTTGATATGCTGCCTTTACCTTATTTAGAAAATAAAGACTGTTTTGACTTTTGTTTTAAAAATGCATAGGGGTTGTATTAGTTCTTTATATATTTTGGAAATTAACCCCTTTATCTGATGTATCATTGGCAAATACGTTCTCCAATACAGTAGGTTTTCTTTGCATTTTGAGTATGCTTTCCTTTGCTGTGCAGAATCTTTTTAGTTTGATGTAGTCTCATTTGTTTATTTTTTCCTTTCTTGCTCTTGTCCTAGGAGATGTATCTGTGAAAATTCTGCTGTGTGAGATACATAAGCTTTGGCTGCCTATGTTTTCTTCTAAGATTTTTATGGTTTCACAACTTACAATTAAGTTTTTTTATACATTTTTAGTTTATTCTTGTATGTGGTATAAATTGGTAACCTAGTTTTATTTTCTTGTATGTACTTGTCCAATTTTCCAAACACCATTTATTGTCAAATATTTGATTTAGCGTAATGGCTTGGGTTGATTTCTGGGTTCCCTTGATATATGCCTGTTCTTATGTCAGTACCAAGCTGTTTTTGATTACAGTAGCTTTATAGTATAATTTGGTATCTGGTATTGTGATTCCTTCAACTTTGTTTTTCTTTGTTGTGGCTATTTGGGGTCTTTTTTTGGTTCCATATAAATTTTTGGAGTATTTGTTTTAGATCTGTGAAATATGCCATTGGTATTTTATTTTATTATTTTTAAAAAATATATTTTTATTAATTTCAGAGAGGAAGGGAGAGGGAGGATAGAAACATCAGTGATGAGAGAGCATCATTGATTGGCTGCCTCCTGTATGCCCCATATTAGGGATCGAGCCGGGCAAGTGCCCTGATTTGGAATCGAACCATGACCTCCTGGTTCATAGGTCAATGCTCAACCTCTGTCCCAGGCAGCCAGGCTTTTGTTTTTGTATTTTAAATAAATTCTCTGGAAGTTTAAAAATAATTTTTCAATATGTATAACCAAATTGAACAACTTGGATACTGGTTCTCAGTTGTTCAATTCATTTTAACATTCTTTCAGTGTTCCACTGAAGTTTCTTAAGTTCTTAGGTATACAGAATTAATGTCAGAAAGTTTAAAGCCACATAGGTCAGATATAGAATTCAATTAGGTGTATGTGTTATTGAAAAACACTAAATATGATAGCAGATATGGTATATGATATGTTATGTTCTCAGGGCATATAAATTTGTTCCTGCATTGATTTCATTTCACCAGGAATTCATGTTACAGGTGATTAATCCCCTTCTCTGAAATATTGTATGTAAAATTTCACTTTTTGCATATGATTTTATACATGCTAGATTATGAGATCAATATAAATGGATTTGGGGGATCTCTAATGAACATTGGTAATAATTTATTTTATAACATTTCATATAAATCATCTAATTTGATTAAATGATAGTAATCCTACAGCCCAATAGCTGACTATGCTTGTCATTGAAATGTAAAAGACCGTCATTAGGATTTTATTACTATTCTGGGTATAATTGAATTTAGTATGACTAACGATAAACAGACTAAAGGTTATCTGGTGTTGATAAGAGAGTTCTTCGGAACTGAGATTAAAATATAAATTATGGGATTATTTTTCTGTCAGGTTAGAGAATTATTCCTTAGAGAAATAATTACTGTACATAGAGCCTATACATATAGGCTTCCAGCATTAAAGTGCTACCCCCTGAAATAGCCATTCATTCACTCACTTATTCAACAAATTAATTGAAGTTCTGTTATATTCATTATTTCTTCCAGTTTCTTCCTGTAATACTTAGGAAGATACTGAAGCATGAATAGCCAAAGTAAACTATGAACTAAAATTTGTGATTAATCAGTTGTCAATTTGGGAGGAATTTCCATTGTTTACAAAACCAGTTTGAGTTACATTGAAAAGCAAAATTGCTACAATAACAGCACATTGTTACTGAGATCCTACCTGCTTAGGAAAATTTCTTTTAAGCACTTGCTTTGATGTGTGACTTGTAGCAGAAATGCCATGAGAGATACTTTAAATAGTGATGTGTATTTTTTCAAGACTTTAAAAACTTTCTACAGTGCAATTTTTACATGTAGTTTATGATTCCTCTACTTTTCTGTAAACGGTTTCTATAATTTTGTATATATTTTGACCTTAGGTCTTTTGACCCCTAGTTGGGGAAAAGTTATTGAATTGAGTCCTTGCCTCGGCAAAAAATTGAGTTTTTATTGTCTATAAACTGAGTAAATGATTGTCTGATACAAATGTAGTTCTGTTTCTCATGCAGATATAAATGTTTTGATTAATTTCAGTCATAATATCTCAGTTACTGGATATTAAATTTTTTATTAAAAGTATTTTACTAGAAATGATTGGAAATTGCTGATATGTTCACAGTTATTGTTTTTTTAAAAATGCACAGTAAATATATTAAAAGGAAAATAAGCTGTTTTATCTGACAATTGGGACTTTCAGATTAATGGAAAAAGTCCAGTGAAGTGAGAATTAAAAAACCACATGTTGTAACATTTTTAGCTTAAAATACATAAAGATACATTCATTTGTCATCCTTTGCTGGTTAGTATGTTTTACAGAGGGAATGGTGAATGTTGCATTGTGGGGCAAAAAATTAAAGTGTTATGTTAAAAGTATTATAAGACATATACTTTGCTTTCAGAAGACATATTTAACATTGGCTAGTTAACATCAGATTTCTCTAAAGCAAAGTCCTTCTACAGGTTTTTAAAAAACTCGGATCACTTTCCCCATGTACAGAAAATATTTCTCCAATCGAATATGATGCTTTGGGGTTCTGATGGTGACCAGTCCTTGGCATTTTGGTGTTATGTTGGGAAAGCTTTTTGCTTATCTCTTCCTCCTTCACTTATCCCTCCATCATCCTTCCCGTCCTACCTCAATAATTTATCCATTACCAAACTTAGAATGTTTTCCAGTACTGGTGGCTCTTTCTCTAATTCTCTGTGCATAGTTTTTGAAACTTGGCTGCCCTCTCTACTTCTTGCAGGAGCTTTGGGTGTTAATAAGTTCTCAGAATAGTCTACATCATCTTGCATGTATTCATTTAAGTGAGACAACAATGATGGATAAGTCTCAGGAAGGAAAACTAACATAGTACCAGGTACATAGTAAGCACTATACAAATAGTTATTGAGTGAATGAACTTAAAATCTTCAGTTGTGATAAGTGTGTACTGTATGAGTCAGATTATTCCAGACTCCTTGATGGAGTGGAAATATATGGCTGATGAATTGGGAATAGGAGTAGAGGAAGAGAAGAGACCAGTTGGTTGGTATTTATCTAAAAGTGCATAAAATTCAATTTTAAGATGATTGATGAAACAGAAGAGTTGGCCAAATAGAATAAAAAGGTGAATTATTTAGGTATTTTCTTTAAACATGACAGTTTTTAATACATTGAGATGCAGACTAGCATTTAGCTTAGTTTTTCTCAACCTTTTTAAAAAAACATTATTCTCCCCCTAATGATCTTTTTTTAGACAGTATTTCTCTTACTGTCAACCCCCCCTACCCCAGCCCCCAAAGTTCTAATACCACAGATACACTGTGTATTTGCTTATGCATTGTGGCCCTATGGAGGCCACACCTATTGTAATATCTTAAAACTTTTTTTTGTCTCTTTCCTCTCTCCCCAAGAACCAAATTTGGCTCCTTGGAAGCCACCTTGTTTTCACTGAGAATGAATGATTTAGCCTTATTTTAACAGTAACATATGTTACAGGAATTCATGTAGTCTTCTGAGGAGTTAGTGTGTAAAGGAGGTGTCTATTCCAGCATGTTTACTTTCTGTT
The DNA here is from genome assembly GCF_000147115.1 of Myotis lucifugus. Classification (NCBI taxonomy): domain Eukaryota; kingdom Metazoa; phylum Chordata; class Mammalia; order Chiroptera; family Vespertilionidae; genus Myotis; species Myotis lucifugus. The sequence continues at coordinate 299,500 of NW_005871348.1, read as the reverse complement.
AGCATTCTTTAAGGTGTGAGATAAAAAACATGCAGAGCAGATTAGCTGACATAAACTATAAATAACGTCTGTGCAGAGTTTTAAAATAGTTGTGGTTCATCACTGAGTAGTTTTCTTACTAATGTTTAATATGCTGAACACAATAGCTTAATATTGAGGAAAGTTTTACTGTAGTATATAGATAGTTTTTGTGAAGGTGATGGTATACTTACCTCTGTTAATGACTTGGCTTAGTTATGTCTTCAGTTAAATTTTGATGAAAAGAGGCAACACGATGAAGTGGAAAGCATGGTGGATTAGATGTCAGAAGTGCTGATTAGAAGTGAATACAACTAGAAGATTAGAGTAGAGATGGGAGTGAAAGGAAGGGGAGAGACCAGCCAGCACTAACCAGAATAGTGACTTTAGGTAGGTCATTTTGGCTTCTCTTTCACTTGAAAAATGAATAAATCTAGGGTGACTGTTACCATTTAAAATGACTTGCCTAATAAAGGAGTCACTTTAGGGTTCTTATTTGTTGTTATTTAATATCATGCTCTCCTAGTGTATGTGAAATAGAATTAATTGCCAGGCAACTTTTTTGGTAACAAATTTATTTAAACTCAATTTCATAGGCCTATAAATTTCAGAATTTACACTTCTTTCCATTGTAACATAAAGGGAATCAAGGCTTTAAAAAACCTCTTCATTTCAAGTACATACTTTGAAGATGTGAAGAATAACTTTGACCAGCTTTTTCTTTTTTCTTTTCTTTTTTTTTTTTTTTTAACAACAAATGACTCTAGGAATTTCTTTTCCATTTAAATATAAGGCTATGTAATTTCCATCTCTATTCTTATCTTATTCAGGCCTGTCCTAAGGTCTAAGCTCCTCTAGGTATTAAGCCTTCCCCCCCCCCCCCCCCACTCTCCCTGATAGATAGAAAAAAAATCTCAATATGTCTCTTCCCCCATCCCCTCAAGAAAACATCCTCTTATAGCCTCAACTCCTCTTCTACTTGGTGGGGTGACCATAAATCTTGGTTGCCCAAAATAATCTCAATTTACTCCTGTGTGTTTAGGGTCCCCCTTTACTTTCAAACTTTGCACTGCAATTATAGTATGTCACACTATTCTTATGTCTTCCCCTTTCACAGGGAAATCTTTCCAAATGGCATACAGTTACTATCCTTACTTTCTCAGCTCTTATCCTTCAATCCATTGTTATTGCTTTGTGACTGACCCCCATCTGCACCCTACTTCTCCACAGAAATGGTTCTTGCAAGAGTACCAAAGACATTGATAAACTCTATGGACACTTGTAGTTTTTATAAATTTTGGCCTTTCTGCTGCCTTTGGCACTGTGCACACTATTCCTTTTTTCATCTTCATCTTCCTTGATTTTTGAAATGACATTTTACCATGGGTTTTCTCTTTTGTCTCTCTCTTTTATTTTTAAAGAATAGTTTGTTGATTTTGAGAGAGAGAGATACATCAATGTGAGAGTGCAACATCGATAGGCTGCCTCCTGCACACCCTCCTACGGAGGGATTGAGGCAGCAACCCAGGCGTGAGCCCTTGACCAGAAATCAAACCAGCAACTTCCTGGTGCATGAGACCATGCCCAACCAACTGAGCCACACCAGCCAGCACTCTGGTGGTCTGTCATTACTGATGTTCCTTAGAAGCTTTTCTGCTTGTCTTTTCTCTGTCCTTAAAATATTGTTGTGCCCTAAAATTCTAGTGTATTGATCCTTCACTTTCCTTTTTCTTTTCAATTAATAAGTTCTCCCTAAACGATTTCATTACCAACTATGTGTGTCAGTAACTCCTGTGTCTAGAATTCTAGGCTCAGCCTTTATTCTGAGACCATTGTTTTATTCTGAGACCATTGTTTGTCATCAGTCTATTGGACATCTTTCTGCAGTTGTCTAAGGCCCTTTGAACTCAGCCTATTAACATCCTTATCCCAAACTTTCTCCCCCTGCCCCCACCTTGTATTCCCTACCTTTATTATTGATACCTGTTTAAATAAAATCTGAAAACTGCGTGCCATTCTCTTTCCTGATTTCACATATCCAGTGTCCATGGTATCATGGCTAACATGAAATAATTCTGGAAAGGCAGAGCAGGACCAGATTTTAAACATCTTTACATCTAAGCAAAAGAATTTGGATTTTATTCTTCGGGTGTCTTAGGGTTTGGATGAATGAAATGAGGGTGTACTTATTCAAGATTTGTTGAAAGACCTTACATCCAGCAAAACCCAATTTCTCTTTCTCTACAGAATTTTGTCCATATAGGCACTTTAAAAAGTGACTATACCTCTTGCACTTCCATACTATCGTCTTACTATCACCTACCTCTATCATAATCTGTTAATTTCCTGTTTTGATTTATTTCATCTACCACTTATCCAAAATTACTATGTTTATTTCTTTTTAAAAATTTTTATTGATTTCAGAGAGAGGGAGGGAGAGATAAAAACATCCAAGAGAGAAAAACATCGATTGGCTGCCTCCTGCATGCCCCACCCCCTACTGGGGGTGGAGCCTGCAACCCAGGCCTGTGCCCAGATGGGGAATCAAACCGCCAGTCTAACCGGCCATCTTTTGGTTCATGGGACCATAACCAATCAACTGAGCCACACTGACCAGGGGTATTTTTTTCTTTTTTCTTTTTCTTTTTTTAAATAAATCTTTATTGTTCAGATTATTACAGATGTTCCTCTTTTTTTCCCCCCCATAGCATAGCTCCCTCACTGTCCCGCCCCACCCATGCCCTTACCCCCCGCCACTGTCCTCATCATAGGTGTAAGATTTTTGTTCATTCTCTTCCCGCACCCCCCCCACACCCCCTTCCCCCCGAGAATTGTCAGTCCACTCCCTTTCTATGCCCCTGCTTCTATTATATTTACCAGTTTATTCTGACTTAATTTTTAGATTCACTTGTTAATAGATACTTATTTGTTGTCACTTTGTTCATAATTTTTATCTTTACCTTTTTCTTATTCTTCCTCTTCTTGAAGAATATCCTTCAGCCTTTTCATATAATCCTGGTTTGGTGGTGATGAACTCCTTTAGCTTTTTCTTGTCTGTGAAGCTCTTTATCTGACCTTCAATTCTACATGATAGCTTTGCTGGGTAGAGTAATCTTGGTTGTAGGTTCTTGCTATTCATCACGTTGAATATTTCTTGCCACTCCCTTCTGGCCTGCATGGTTTCTGTTGAGAAATCAGCTGACAGTCGTATGGGTACTCCCTTGTAGGTAACTGTTTTTCTCTTGCTGCTTTTAAGATTCTCTCTTTGTTTTTAGCCCTTGCATTTTAATTATGATGTGTCTTGGTGTGGTCCTCTTTGGATTCCTCTTATTTGGGGTTCTCATCGCTTCCTGGACTTGTAAGTCTATTTCTTTCACCAGGTAGGGGGAGTTTTCTGTCATTATTTCTTCAAATAGGTTTTCAATATCTTGCTCTCTCTCTTCTTCTGGCACCCCCATAATTCGGATGTTGGTACGTTTGAAGTTGTCCCAGAGGCTCCTTACACTGTTTTCATATTTTTGGATTCTTTTTTCTTTTTGCTTTTCAGGATGGGTGTTTTTTGCTTCTTCGTATTTCAAATCTTTGACTTGATTCTTGGGATCCTCTAGTCTGCTGTTGGATCTCTGTATATTATTCTTAATTTCAGTCAGTGTATGTTTAATTTCTGACTGGTCCTTTTCCATTTTTTTGGCATTCTCATTAAGATCCTTGAAGGTCTCACTAAGTTCCTCGGAGGTTCGTAGAAGATTCTTGAGTAACCTTATAACTGTGGTTTTGAACTCTATGTCCAGTAGTTTGCTTTCCTCAATTTCTTTCATGTGACATGTTTCTTTGTCTCCGCATTTTGGCTGACTGCGAGGACCTGCTGTGCCTATAGTGGAAGAACTGCTGTGCTGGAGACACCCTTATGGGGTAGGACTTGCTTCAGTGGGGCTTTGGTGCTCCACTGAGTCTGCCTCTTGAGTGTGTCCCTTATGGATGTGA
>NW_005871348.1:292262-295189 GCF_000147115.1 Myotis lucifugus | reverse complement strand
AGGGCAGAGCAACAGCAATGGCTGTCGCCAGCCGTCTCCGTGACTCCTCGGGTCTCCGCGTCCCAGAGTCCTGCGCCCCCGCAGTAACAATGATCCCTGTGAGCAGCTCTGCGAGAAAGCCACCCTCGCTTTCCAACCCGCTGCAAGACGGTCCAGTCCCCATCCCCCCTCCCCCCCCCATAGGAGTCTGGGTCTCCAGAGTCTCCAAGTTCAGTGCATTCAAGAGCTTGTATCCCCTTCCCATTGAAAAAAACCGCGCACCCAGGCACAGCCTGCCTCGGGCGCGCCTTCGTATCTCTGCTCTTGGCGCCTCTGCACCTCCTACCCAGTATCAATGCGCTTTTTTTCTTTCCTTCTAGTTGTAGAACTTCCACTGGGCCAGCTTTCCCGTGGTTCTGGATGATAGCTGTTTTGTCTTTTAGTTGTAGTTTTAATGTGGTTGTGGGGGGCAGCACATACAGGTTTATACCTTATGTCGCCATCTTGGTTCTCCCAGGGGTATTATTTCTTTACTTAGTACGGGTGTCTCTGCTTCCTGGGCAGGTTTTTTCTTACCTCATCTTAACCAATGTTTGGCATATAGTAGGCACATGATCTATATTAAATGGATGAGTGAACTGTTCTACTTCTTATATCTTAAACTCTAGTATTCTACCCTGTGATTATAGTCTTCTATTTCTTATCTAGTTGCTGCCCCTGTATCTTTTCATGTTATTTTAGCACTTTGACCATACTGCCTCCATTTTCTTCAAATCTGCTAGCCTCCAAACTTCACTGTCTTCCCTAACCAGCTTAGATTCCACTCTCCATCATCCCAGCTGTATTCTTGTCAGTCTTCTGCTCTATCCCTATAACCCCCCTTTCCTTTTGTTCTATCTACCTATCCAAATCCTTACCTGGGCTCAATCTGATCCAAATTCAAGCTGGTAAAAATGACCTGTCTAGTTTGTGGCTGGTACATATTCATAGTTTTCAACCTCATGTAGGCTTTCAGCATTTCCCAGAAATGTTATGTTTCCTAGTTAACATATTTTCTTTCTCACAACCATTGTTGACTTTCTGCTGTTCTCACATTTTACAACATTTTTTATCCTTTCTTCCTACTTTACAGAGGAAATAGGGCTCTTAGAGACATGAATTCATTAAACATTTTCCTTTCATATCTACAAATCTTTCTGTACTCTTGTCCACCTTTACCTCCTTTTCCCCCCATCCTAGTGTAGAGGTTATTCTTCTGTTTGAGGCTTGACCTTTTACTTGTATTCTGTATCCATGTTCAGATGTGTCCTTTTTAATAACAAGCAGCTGTCACTCTGCTTCATGATTCCTTTTCTTTCTCTTTATTGATAGTTTAAAATTTACTATTTCCTGTTCCCATTCACTTCTTAATCCACTACAATCTGACCCCCCCCCCCCTACTCATTACTCCTTAGAACAGCCCTTGCCATGATCATCAATGACTTTTTGTTTCTAAAGCTAATGGGTGGTCCTTAGTGACTACCATATTATTTCTTCCTCTAAAATGCTCATTTGTTTCCCATGAGGCCACTTTCCTGATTTGGTTTCTTGTTTTAGTTTCCTTTGTATAACATTAAAAGCACAGTTTAATAAAAGCAGTTCAATGGGATGCAAATTATTGTAGTCTAAGGATGAATCTCTGTGGTTTAGCTTCAGTTTCTTGGAGGTTCTTTCATTAGTTTCTAACACACATATATTTGCTAAGGACTAGACAGGAGAAAACTAAAATTGTATATACTGTCAAGAGTTTGGGATGAAGATGTTTTATATTGCCAGTTACAATTTGCTTGACAGGTATTGATAGGGTTAAGGATCAGGTTTTCTTAAGGAAAGGAGGAATCCCAACCAAGAGATGTGACTAAATGGATTGTGAGGAATGGACCATTCAGCCTAATGTAACTAATGACAAACAGCCTCTGGAATGGCAGTTCTCCTATTTCTTAGCAACTGTCCTATCAGTTATGTGTTCAGTTCACCAGACTAGTATTCACAGCTTTTTGTTTTCTCTCTTTCCCTTTCCTCCCTATCTCTCTCTCATTACATTAATCTTTTTAATTGTGAAATAAATGCATTATAATAGTACATAAAACAAATGCAGTGGCTTTTTAAAAGTTTTACTGCAAACCGGCTAGGGCTATTACATAGGTTTTATTTATAGAAATTTATGTGGAATATTTATTAAATAACTCTAATGGATCTTTATTTTTCTTTAAAGTTGGCCTTTGCCAGAGTTTGATCCAAGCCAGATTCGACTGATTGTATATCAAGACTGTGAAAGACGAGGAAGAAATGTCTTGTTTGACTCCAGTGTTAAGAGAAAAAATGAAGACATATCAGTATCGGTGAGCATTGTTATTGATTTAATGTCATATTTTAATTGGAAAAAGTGAGTAACATTTAATTATGGTGCTTTTGTTTGTCAGTATAAAACATCTTGGCCATGCTTTTGTAATTAAGAGCCCTTATTTTTAGATTTTTAAAGGAAAAAACACTGCCTTATTTGTCATCAATCTAGTACCATAGAACATTTTAGTTTGACCTTTATTTTCTTTCTGTTTTTTAAATCTTTATTGTTGAAAGTATTACATATGTCCCCTTTTTCCTCCATTGCCCTCTCCCTTCCCCCCCCCCCCCCCCAGGCCTTCACCACCCTATTGTCTGTGTCTGTGGATTATGCATTGAGTTCATTGGTTGATCTCTCCCTCTCCACCCCACTTATCCCTCTGCATGCTTCTATGTCTCTGGGTCTGTTTTTGTTCATCAGTTTATTTGGTTCATTAGAATACGCATATGAGTGAGAGTGAGATCATGTGATACTTATCTATCTCTGACTAGCTTATTTTGCTTAGCATAATTCTACTCGCGAAGCGAGTAATTCATCCATGCTGTTGCAAATAGTTACAAGTCTT
>NW_005871348.1:289217-292162 GCF_000147115.1 Myotis lucifugus | reverse complement strand
GAGAACATAGGGGTGCATATATTCTTTCTGCTGTATGTGCTTTGGGTTTTATAGGATATCTATATATATATAAAAGCCTAAGTGACCATTATGACCGAACAACCGGAATGAGCGGTCAACCAGTTGCTATGATGCACACTGACCACCAGGGGGCAGACACTCAATGCAGGAGCTGGCCCCTGGTGGTCAGTGCGCTCCCGCAGCCAACCTCCTGTGGCCCCTCCCCCTGGCCAGCCCCCTGATTGGCCTTGATGTGGGGGCCAGCCAGCCAACCTCCCGCAGCCCCTCCTCCCACCTCCGGCTGGCCAACCTCCTGCGGTCCCTACCCCCTGCTGACTGGCTCCTCTGATAGGCTCCAATCGGGGGGCCGGCCGGTCAACCTCCCAATAGGCCTTGATTGCCAGCCAGTCCTAGGGACCCCACCCGTGCACAAATTAGTGCACCGGGCCTCTAGTATTCCTAGAAGTGGGATCACTGGATCAAATGGAAGTTCCATTTTTAATTTTTTGAGGAAACTCCATACTGTTTTCCATAATGGCTGCACCAGTCTTCATTTCCACAACTTTGCCAACACTTGTCATTTGTTGATTTGTTGATGATAGCTATTCTGATAGGTGTTCGGTGATATCGCATTGTCGTTTTGATTTGCATCTCTTGGATGATTAGTGACTTTGAGCATTTTTTCATATGTCTCTTGGCTTTCTGTATGTACACTTTGGAGAAGTGTCTATTTAGGTTCTTTGCTCATTTTTTCTTTTTAAATATATTTTATTGATTTTTTACAGAGATGAAGGGAGAGGGAAAGGGATAGAGTTAGAAACATCGATGAGAGAGAAACATCGATCAGCTGCCTCCTGCACACCTCCTACTGGGGATGTGCCTGCAACCAAGGTACATGCCCTTGACCGGAATCGAACCTGGGACCCTTGAGTCCGCAGGCCGACGCTCCATCCACTGAGCCAAACCGGCCAGGGCTCTTTGCTCATTTTTAAATTAGATTGTTTGTCTTCCTTTTTAAAATACGTTTTTATTGGTTTCAGAAAGAGGAAGGAAGAGGGAGAGATAGAAACATCAGTAATGAGAGACATAGATCGGCTGCCTCCTGCCTGTCCCCCTACTGGGATGGAACTTGCAACCTGCAACTCAGGCATTTGCCCTGACTGGGAATTGAACTGTGAACTTCTGATTCATGGGCCAGTGCTCAACACTGATCCACACCAGCCGGGCATTGTTTTGACTTTTGAACTATATAAATAAACACATTACTTCTATGCAATTTAAAATTTTAAAAAGTTAACAGGACAAGAAGAGGAGTTGAAAATTCATGCAAAATACTATATGTTATAAGTGTTGATTATTTATTTAAATTTCAGTTGTGACACTGAATCTGGAACATGGAATATGATTAGGTGTCCAGGTTAAAAGTTCTGATTCCCATGTCTACCTTTATCCCACCCTTCTCTCTCTTCTAAATTAGTCTTAAAACTATTAGGTAGGGCTGAACACTGATGTCAGGAGGTGGAGACATGTTGGATCAGAGCTGAGCATCAGGGCCCTGGTAGATTGAGGAGGGCATCTACATAAGGTGTTGGCTAATAGGTTATCAAAGCCCAAAGGGATAAGGAGGATATTCACCCTGGGTATCATTCATATAGGTGAGGAGTGATAGGGGAAATGAGATAGTGGTTTTATACAAGAGAGTTGATAAAATAAATATATGTTATGGACAATGAGAGGCATGTTTTTCTCAATGTTCATAACTTATTTCTTATTCTTACGTAGCATGTTGCTAGTTTTTGTGGGTTAAAAATAAAATATTGTATAATTTCCTTTAGGAATAAGAGCAAAAAAATAAGAAAAGGAAACCCTTTTGGCCCTACAGTTGTTCTCATAGAAGGGTTGCTGACTGTCCCCTGTCCCCTCACTAGACCTTCTTCCACTAGTTATTTGGTTTCAAGAAAAAAGCCATGAGTTCATAATGGGAAAGAGAAAAGACATCAGACAACTGGGGAGTTGGTGGTCGAAAGAGGGGTATGTGTGTGTGCGTGTGTGAGTTATGGGAGAAAGGGTGTGGGGGGGGCAGAAAGTGTGTGTGTGTGTATGAGTGTGTGTGAGTGTGAGTGATCTTTTATGTACACCTCTATGCATACTTTTTATGTGTTGTTCTGGAACTGATGTGTGTTTGTTTCTCTTCTCCCTGTAGCAAGTTCCTTCTTGTTTCAGAAACTGGATGTGCACAATACATAGTTCCTTCAGTCTGGAATATCTTTCAAGCCCTCCCACTCTTTCTCTTTCACCGTAACTCCTATGCTTTGTTTGTAGTCCCAGCTTAAATGATCAAGGGGAACTTCCTTGCTCTCCCTTGACTAAATTAAGTCCTCTCTTGGATGATTAATTTTAACATCATTCTTTGACTACTCATTTGTAAAATGGGGATAATAGTATGTACTTTATAGAATTGTTATGAGAAATAAAAGAATATGTAAAACAGAATAAATAGTACCTGACCAGAAAATAAGTGCCCTATGAGTTAGCTCAGTTAATATTATTATTAATTTCTTTTAAAAAAATTTAAATTCTTTATTGTTTAAAGTATTATATGAGTCTCCCTTTTCCCCCATTGACCTCTCCCTGGCTGCTCCCACCCCCCAGCACATGCCCTTACCCCCCCACCCCCCACCCCCTACTGTCTGTGTCCATTGGTTATGCTCATTTGTATGCATACAAGTCCTTTGGTTGATCTCTTACCACCTCACCCCCCGCCTTCCCTCATAGGTTGGACAGTCTGTTCAATGCTTCTACGTCTCTGATTCTATTTTTGTTCATCAGTTTATGTTGTTCATTATATTTCCACAAAATGAGTAGAGATCATGTGGGAGTTAATCTTTCTCTGACTGGCTTTATTTACGCTTAGCATAAATGCTCTGCATGGCCCATCCATGCTG
>NW_005871348.1:245910-289117 GCF_000147115.1 Myotis lucifugus | reverse complement strand
TAGGGGTGCATATATCCTTTCTGATTGGTGTTTCTGTTTTCTTGGGATATATTCCTAGAAGTGGTATTAATGGGTCAAATGGGAGTTCCATTTTTAATTTTTTGAGGAAATTCCATACTGTTTTTCACAGTGGCTGCACCAGTCTGCATTTCCACCAGCAGTGCACAAGGGTTCCTTTTTCTCCACATCCTCACCTGCACTTTTCATTGTTGATTTGTTGATGATAGCTATTCTGACAGGTGTGAGATGGTGCAACATTGTTGTTTTGATTTGCATCTCTCGGATGATTAGTGACTTTGAGCATGTTTTCATATATCTCTCGGCCTTCTGTATGTCTTCTTTTGAAAAGTGTCTATTTAGGTCCTTTGCCCATTTTTTTTTATTGGATTGTTTATCTTTCTTTTGTTAAGTTGAATGAGTTCCCTATAAATTTTGGAGATTAAACCCCTATTGGAGATAACATTGGCAAATATGTTCTCCCATGCAGTGGGCTTTCTTGTTGTTCTGTTGATGGTTTCTTTTGCTGTGCAGAAGCTTTTTATTTTGATGTAGTCCCATTTGTTTATTTTCTCTTTAGTTTCCATTGTCCTAGGAGCTGTATCGGTAAAGATATTGCTACAACATATGTCTGCTGTTTTTCTGCCTATGGATTCTTCTAAGATTTTTATGGTTCCCCATCTTACACTTAAGTCCTTTATCCATTTTGAGTTTATTTTTGTGTATGGTGTAAGTTGGTGGTATAGTTTCATTTTTTGAATGTATTTGTCCAATTTTCCCAGCATCATTTATTTTTTTTAATTGTTTTATTGCTTAAAGTATTACAAAGAGTATTACATATGTCCCCTTTCTTTCCCCACCCTTGACAATCCCCTGGCCTCCCCTACCCCCCAGTGTCTTATGTCCATTGGTTATGCTTATATACATGCATACAAGTCCTTCGGTTGATCTCTTACCACCCCCCTCCCGCCTCCCAACCCTCCCCTCCCCGGTCTTCCTGCTGTAGTTTGACAGTCTGTTGGAGGCTGCTCTGCCTCTGTATCTATTTCTGTTCATAAGTTTATAATGGTCTTTATTATCCATAAATGAGTGAGATCATGTGGTATTTTTCCTTCATTGACTGGCTTATTTCACTTAGCATAATGCTCTCCAGTTCCATCCATGCTGTTGCAAATGGTAAGAGTTCCTTCTTTTTTACAGCAGCATAGTATTCCATCGTGTAGATGTACCACAGTTTTCTAATCCATTCATCTACCGATGGGCACTTAGGCTGTTTCCAGATCTTAGCTATGGTGAATTGTGCTGCTATGAACATAGGGGTGCATATATCCTTTCTGATTGGTGTTTCTGTTTTCTTGGGATATATTCCTAGAAGTGGGGTCACGGGGTCAAATGGGAGTTCCATTTTTAGTTTTTTGAGGAAACTCCATACTGTTCTCCACAGTGGCTGCACCAGTCTGCATTCCCACCAGCAGTGCACGAGTGTTCCTTTTTCTCCACATCAGTGGTCCTCAAACTACGGCCCGCGGGCCACATGCAAATACAAATATTGTATTTGTTCCCATTTTGTGTTTTTACCTCAAAATAAGATATGTGCAGTGTGCATAGGAATTTGTTCATAGTTTTTTTTTTAAAACTATAGTCCGGCCCTCCAACGGTCTGAGGGACAGTGAACTGGCCCCCTGTTTAAAAAGTTTGAGGACCCCTGCTCCACATCCTCTCCAGCACTTGTCGTTTGTTGATTTGTTGATGATAGCCATTCTTTTTTTAAAAAAATATATTTTATTGATTTTTTACAGAGAGGAAGGGAGAGAGATAGAGAGTTAGAAACATCGATGAGAGATCGATGAGAGAGAAACATCGATCAGCTGCCTCCTGCACATCTCCCACTGGGGATGTGCCCGCAACCCAGGTACATGCCCTTGACCGGAATCGAACCTGGGACCTTTCAGTCCGCAGGCCAACGCTCTATCCACTGAGCCAAACTGGTTTCGGCAATGATGATAGCCATTCTGACAGGTGTGAGATGGTACCTCATTGTTGTTTTGATTTGCATTTCTCGGATGATTAGTGACTTTGAGCATGTTTTCATATGTCTCTTGGCTTTCTGAATGTCCTCTTTTGAAAAGTATCTATTTAAGTCCTTTGCCCATTTTTTGATTGGATTGTTTATCTTCCTTTTGTTAAGTTGTATGAGTTCCCTATAAATGTTGGAGATTAAACCCTTATCGGTGATAACATTGGCAAATATGTTCTCCCATGCAGTGGGCTTTCTTGTTGTTTTGTTGATGGTTTCTTTTGCTGTGCAGAAGCTTTTTATTTTGATGTAGTCCCATTTGTTTATTTTCTCTTTAGTTTCCAATGCCCTAGGAGCTGTATCGGTGAAGAAATTGCTTCGGCATATGTCTGAGATTTTGTTGCCTTTGGATTCTTCTAGTATTTTTATGGTTTCCCATTGTACATTTAAGTCCTTTATCCATTTTGAATTTATTTTTGTGTATGGTGTAAGTTGGTGGTCTAGTTTCATTTTTTTGCATGTATCTGTCCAATTTTCCCAACACCATTTATTGAAGAGACTATCTTGACTCCAGTGTATGTTCTTGCCTCCTTTGTCAAATATTAATTGAGTATATTGGTTCAGGTCGATTTCTGGGCTCTCTATTCTATTCCATTGATCTATATGTCTGTTCTTGTGCCAGTACCAGGGAGTTTTGAAAACAGTGGCTTTGTAATACAGCTTGATATCTGGCATTGAGATCCCACCTACTTTGTTCTTTCTCAGGATCGCTGCAGCTATTCGGGGTCTTTTTTTATTCCAGATGAATTTTTGGAGAGTTCGTTCTAGGTTTGTGAAATATGCCGTTGGTATTTTAATGGGAAGTGCGTTGAATTTATAGATTGCTTTGGGTAGTATGGACGTTTTAATGATGTTGATTCTACCAATCCAAGAACATGGTATGTTCTTCCATCTGTTTATGTTTTCCTCTAACTCTTTTTTCAACGTCCTATAGTTTTCTGAGTAGAGATCTTTTACCTCTTTAGTTAAGTTTATTCCTAGGTATCTTAATTTTTTTGGTGCGATGGTAAATGGAATTGTTTTTTTAGTCTCTCTTTCTGTAAGTTCACTGTTGGTGTATAGAAATGCCATAGATTTCTTGGCGTTAATCTTGTATCCTGCTACATTGCCAAATTCATTTATTAAGTCTAATAGTTTTTTGATGGAGTCTTTAGGGTTTTTTATGTATAATATCATGTCATCTGCAAATAAGGACAGTTTTACTTCTTCTTTTCCAATTTGGATGCCTTTTATTTCATCTTCTTGTCTAATTGCAATGGCTGATACTTCCAGTACTATGTCGAACAGAAGTGGTGAGAGTGGGCATCCCTGTCTTGTTCCTGTTCTTAAGGGAAATGGTTTTAGTTTTTGCTCATTGAGTATGATGTTGGCTGTGGGTTTGTCATATATGGCTTTTATTATGTTGAGGTATGATCCTTCTATTCCCACCTTGCTGAGGGTTTTTATCAAAAATGGGTGTTAGATTTTGTCAAATGCTTTTTCTGCATCAATTGATATGACTATGTGTTTTTTTTCTCTCAATTTGTTTATGTGATGTATCACGTTTATTTATATGCGGATATTGTACCATCCTTGCATCCCTGGGATACATCCTACTTGGTCATGGTGTATGATCTTTCTGATGTACTGCTGGATCCGATTTGCTAAGATTTTGTTGAGGATTTTGGCATCTATGTTCATGAGGGATATTGGCCTGTAATTCTCTTTCATTGTGTTGTCTTTATCTGGTTTTGGTATGAGGGTGATGCTGGCTTCATAGAATGAGCTTGGAAGTGTTCCTTCCTCTTGAATTTTTTTGAAAAGTCTGAGGAGGATAGGTTTTAGTTCTTCCTTGAATGTTTGGTAAAACTCCCCTGTGAAGCCGTCTGGCACTGGGCTTTTGTTTGCTGGAAGCTTTTAGATGACTGCTTCAATTTCTTCCATAGTTATTGGCCTATTGAGATTTGTAGATTCTTCCTGATTGAGTTTTGGAAGGTTGTATTTTTCTAGGAATATGTCCATTTCCTCCAGGTTGTCTAGTTTGTTGGAGTAGAGTTGTTCATAGTATTTTTTTTTTAACAATCATTTGTATTTCTGTGGGGTCTGTTGTTATTTCACCTCTGTCATTTCTGATTTTGTTTATTTGGGTCCTCTCTCTTTGCTTCTTGGTGAGCCTGGCTAGAGGTTCATCAATCTTGTTTATCCTTTCAAAGAACCAGCTCTTGGTTTCATTGATCTTATGTATTGTTTTTTTGGTCTCTATGTCATTTATTTCTGCTCTGATCTTTATTATCTCCTTCCTTCTGCTCACTCTGGGCTTTTCTTGTTGTTCTCTTTCTAATTCTTTGAGTTGTAGAGTTAGATGATTTACTACCATTTTTTCTTATTTTTTGAGATAGGCCTGTAGAGCTATAAACTTCCCTCTCAGGACTGCTTTCATTGTGTCCCATAGGTTTTGGATTGTTGTGTTTTCATTGTTATTAGTTTCCAGGATGTTTTTAATTTCTTCTTTGATCTTATTGGTAACCAAATCAATATTTAATAACATGCTATTCAGCTTCCAAGTGTTTGAGTGTTTTAGATTGTTTTTATTGTAGTTTATTTCTAATATTATGCCATTGTGGTCTGAGAACGTGCTTGGTATGATTTCAATCTTCTTGAATTTGGGGAGACTTTGCTTGTGACCCAATATGTGGTCTATTTTTGAAAATGTCCCATGTGCACTTGAGAAGAACGTATATTCTGCGGCTTTGGGGTGAAATGTTCTGAAGATGTCAATTAAGCCCATCTGATCTAGTGAGTCATTTAGGATTGCTGTTTCTTTGCTGATTTTTTGTCTAGAGGATTTATCCAGTGATGTCAGTGGTGTATTAAAGTCCCCTACTATGGCCGAAACCGGTTTGGCTCAGTGGATAGAGCGTCAGCCTGCGGACTGAAAGGTCCCAGGTTCGATTCCGGTCAAGGGCATGTACCTTGGTTGCGGGCATATCCCCAGTGGGAGATGTGCAGGAGGCAGCTGATCGATGTTTCTCTCTCATCGATGTTTCTAACTCTCTCTCTCCCTTCCTCTCTGTAAAAAATCAATAAAAAATATTAAAAAAAAAAGTCCCCTACTATGATTGTGTTGTTGATCTCTCCCTTGGTATCTTCCAGGAGTTTTTTTTATGTATTTGGGTGCTCCTACATTGGGTGCATATATGTTTATCAGGGTTATATCCTCTTGTTGTATCGATCCCTTTAATACTATTAAGTGGCCTTCCTTATCTCTTGTTATGGCCTTCACTTTGAGGTCTATTTTGTCCAATATAAGTATTGCTACCCCAGCTTTTTTTTCATTTCCATTTGCCTGAAAGATATTTTTCCATCCCTTCACTTTCAGTCTGTGTGAGTCCCTGCTTCTGAGGTGGGTCTCTTGTAGGCAGCAAATGTATGGGTCATGTTTTTTTATCCATTCAGCCACTTGATGTCTTTTGATTGGAGCATTTAGTCCATTTACGTTTAAAGTTATTATTGAAAAGTACTTGTTTGTAGCCATTTTTATTTTTTGTGCCTGTGTTCTTTCTTAGCTTTTTATTTCTTCTTTTTACACTAGTCCCTTTAGCATTTCTTGCATTGCTGGCTTGGTGGTGATAAACTCCCTTAGCCTTTTTTTGTCTGTGAAGCTTCTTATTTCCCCTTCAATTTTGAATGATAGCCTTCCAGCATCATTTATTGAAGAGACTGTCTTGACTCCATTGTATGCTCTTGCCTCCTTTGTCAAATAATAATTGAACATAATGGCTAGGGTTGATTTCTGGGTTCTCTGTTCTGTTCCATTGGTCTATGTGTCTGTTCTTGTGCCAGTACCAGGCAGTTTTGAGGACAGTGGCTTTGTAATATAGCTTGATATATCTGGTTTTGTGATCCTTCCAACTTTGTTCTTCTTTCTCAAGATTACTGCAGCTATTCGGGGTCTTTTTTTATTCCAAATGAATTTTTGGAGAGTTTGTTCTAGATCTTTGAAATATGCCGTTGGTATTTTAATATTATTACTTTTTAAAAATATATTTAAAGTATTTATTTATTTGTCTAATTTTTTGTTAAATGTCTCTTTTTCCACTTAGATTGTTAGTTCTATGAGGAAAAGGACTGGGTCTATTTTATTCATTTCTGTTCCCTAATGCTCAGTACACATACTACTCAAATGCTTTTGTTAACAAATAAAATGGTAGTTTGTAATAGTGGATCTGTCAGGCCAACTGATTTTGACTCTAAGGTATATTACAGACTCACTAGCTCTTGTAATCTTGGTGAGTGACTTAATCTGGACTTCAGGTTTCTCATCAGTAAAATTGGGTTGTAATATCTACCATATTGAGTATTATAAAAAATATACTTAAGGTCTAGCATTTTATGGGTGATCAATAAGTAGCAAAGTTATTACAATGTGGCCAAGAATATCAATACTGAAAATGCCAATATTTTTAGTGAGTTTTTAAATGAAATACTATAAATGAAAATATCTAGTGACGTTCCTGATTCCAGAGTAGGCATTCAGTTATGTTAGCCTTGACTTTAACTTTTTTCTAATAACATAACTACAAATCAGTAAGCATATGCTAGGTCTAGACATTGCATAGGACACTTTATATATTTATTTCTGTATAAATATTTAATGAGAGACACACAAACACATATATACCCCTTAAAGTATTACAAATAACTTGGTCATTAGGTAGGGTTTTTCTCCCAATTAAAGACATAAGGCTTAGAGAGGTCAAGTAACTTGTCCAAGGAACCAGGATTTAAATGTCATCTATTTAGTTTTAAAGCCCTTGTTTTTGTTTTACCACGCTCTCTCTTTACATTTTTGATTAGAGATTATTTGGAATTACCAGATGCTCTCTTTTACAATGCCATTGGTCTTCCAAAAATTGTGATGTCAGTCACATTACCTCTTCTTTTTTTTTTTTTACTTTTTTTCCAAACCCTTTATTGATTAAGCTATTACAAATGTGTCCTTATCCCCCCAATGTCCCCTCATCCCCCTTCTGAAAACCTTTCGAGGTCTGTTTTATGGAAGAGTGGACATTCTGGTAACTATGATAAAGCACTGGAATGCTTTTAGGAGTATCACAGACCTTGGTGAGGTGCAGCTTTGATGGTTCTGAGCAGTGAAAACTCAAGAACCTGTTGGAGAGGGAGAGGAGAAAAGAAAAAGAAATAGAAATAGAAATACATTCTTCTTCCATACTTGACTACAAAACCTTTTGATCCTAAAGTTAGATTTTATTAAAAATTCAATTGTTCAATACATTTTTATTTCAAAAGATTGAGTTTATATGTATGCACATATAGTGAAATATACAGCTCTCATTTACATGTTTTCTTCCACCTCTGCATCTCTTCCCAGAAGTATTTTTTCCATAAAATATGTTACTTATGGTCACCTTTAGTAGTTGTATTATGTTTGATTTAATAAGTATTTTTAAATTTTTTGGGAAAATAATGTAGATATAGCTCACATACAAAAGACCTTGGCAGTTCTCAATAATTTTTAAGGGCATAAAGGGGTTTTGAGGCCAAATAATTTGAAAATTGCTATAGTATATTTGTTAAGTCACTAGTAATGAATTTGTCTAGCCCATAGTAATATAGAAAAATCCCCATCTATAATAATCTATAATAATAAAAGCATAATATGCAAATAGACCGAACACCGAACAGCAGAATGACCCTCCAGATGACCATGCTATGACACCCACTGGCACCAGGCCAGCCAAGGTGGGTGCGATGCGATTGGTTGGGGGCCCGGCCATCGCCCCATGATCTCCCTGCAGGGGGAGGCCCAGGCCACCGGCTGGCAGGCTGCAGCGGGTGGGCAGGGCCTCCCTCTGCTGGGAGGAGGCATCCAGGAGCCCCGGCTGGGTGGGCAGGGCCGACCTCTTTTGGGGATCAATCGTGGGGCTCCTGGACTGTGAGAGGATACAGGCCAGGCTGAGGGACCCGCGCTCCCTCCCCTCACCCCCCCCCCCACCCCCGAGTGCATGAATTTCGTGCGCCCGGCTTCTAGTGATTTAATAATGTTGTTGAGAAAAGTAAGATACAAACTCCACAAGTAATTATAGTTAATGACATAAAGAAAAGTAAACAGTATTGGAGAGAATACGGTAAAATGCAAATAGTCATTACATTAAGGTTATAATATTTTGAATTATTTCATTTTTGGATTTGCAAAGGTTTTTATGCTATAATTAGATTCATGTATGGTTAAAAATCAGTTAAAATATAAATGGGGATAATATCTATAATTTCAGAAACTCTGTAGTGATGCTCAAGTTAAAGTGTTTGGGAAATGCTGCCAACTGAAACCTGGAGGAGACAGTTCTTCTTCTTTGGATAGTTCTATTACTTCATCTTCTGATGTAAAAGAACAGTGTCCTAAGTACCAGGTAAGATCACTGATGTCATTTATTCATTCATAAATATTTTTGAGTACTTACAATATGTTGTGCACTATTCTAGGGACTGGGATATAACATGGACTAGTTTTACCCTCCTGAAGCTTACCTTATAGTTGGGGAGGCAGATAATTAAACAAGTAAGTTTATGTACTTAGATAAATCTTAGGGTAGGGGAAGTACAGAGAACTATAGGCATAGGCAGCAGGGGTATTTTCTTTACCCTTTATTTTCCACTTCATCATTTTTTGGGCTACCAAAATAATTTCTTATTTTATATACTTTTTAATTATTAAAATATGAAAATAAATATAAAGTAATTATACAGTTCAGCTATAGTATGAAATTAAAGTATGATTTGAAGTATACACAATTAGAAATGTGCATTTTTTATTTTTCAAAACTAATATGACACTTAAAAATACAGAATTTGCCCTAGCCGGTTTGGCTTAGTGGATAGAATGTCAGCCTGCAGACCAAAGGGTCCCAGGTTCGATTCTGGTCAAGGGGCATGTACTTTGGTTGCAGATTCCTCCCCGGCCTGGGTCCTGGTTGGGACTTGTGCAGAAGGCAACCGATCAGTGTATTTCTATCACATAGATGTTTCTCTCTGTCTTCCCCTCTCTCTTCCACTCTCCATAAAAATCAATGGAAAAATATCCTCGAGCGAGGATTAACAAACAGAATTAAACAAATAAGTAACTACATAGGAACTTCTCTATAAACTTGCTATATTTTACATAAGATCAGTATTTGGTATCATACTAAGCAAATGTGAATTTATTTGTGTCAGCCAAGCTTGCATGAATGAGTGACAAGTATTTTATATTTAGGGGTACCAAAATGGAATACTGGGCTTTTTAGTTGTTTGTAATTAGATAATTATGTTTGGATGGAAACTGGCCCTTATACCAAATCAATGTGACAGTATTATATGAAGAACTCTGAAGTTATTAAAGTTCAGATATTAGGAGGTACTACATAGTTCCTCCTGTCCTCCCATATTCCTTCTTCACCGTTAGCAGAATACCTTAACAATTTCCTAATAGTGCTGTGCTATAAATACATCTTCATATGTATGCTAATTTGGACATTTTCTAATTTGACCAGTTGTGCAAACTTGCCTTTCTGATATTATGCAGTTAAAAATGAATTTTAGCGAATGGATTCAGATTTTAGAAACCCTAAAGTAGTGAGTGATTGTAAGAATTTTTTTAAAACTTCAAATTCTTGATTTTTCCACAATATAATGGTTTTAGTAAAATTTGTGAATAATCATCATTTATTGTATTATTTATGTCATCTTCCTCATTGTGTTATTATATAAATCAGTTAGGAATTGGGTTGGGACACCCTCTATAACAGCAACGTAAGCAAATTAAGGATTTTTTTCCTTACATGACAAGAAGTATGGTATATATGGGTTTCAAGATAACGAAGACTCCCTTATCTTTCTGCCTAGACAGAATTAATGTGTACTTGTTGCCTTGTTGTTCTAATATGGCATCTCCATCTACAGTGACTTCCATTTTTATCTCATTGACCAGGCCTGTAAGTGGATAGTTCTGAAAGCTGCTGCTCTAGCCATTAGTTTCACCCATTGAATATAGAAACCAACCTTAAATCTCCTATTTATAGAGGCAGCTCTGAAATGCAGGGCATGTGCTGCCCTGAAACAAATAGCACTTCAAAATATAAGGAATAGATATTTGATAGTTAATTAGTGATATTTGCCATAGTATCTAAATAATGACCAAATGGATGAGTTCAATTTTTAGCTTTTTTCTGACTCCTATGAAGACAGTTAAAGAAAAATGGAAAGAAATAAGTTTTTGATCAGTTCTTTGAAAATAAGACATTTTAATGTTTCAAATAAGTCCTTTTAAAAAAATAAAAAATAGACACAATTACCCCATTTATGAATGCCTATTTTGTAGGAGTGGTAAAAGTTATTCTACAAGTTCTGTGAATTCCAGTTTTTATAACTTCTCCTGGAGAAACATTGCATATGCATAAGATGTGGTTATTCATGCTCATTTGAGCATTATTTGTAATAGCAAAAATCTAGAAATGACCTAAATACCCATCAGTAAAGGGAGCTGACTTGATAAAGGTTGGTATTTTCATGCAGTAGAATGCTGTACAGCTCTTAAAAGAAATCCATGTATAGCGATATGGTTAGATCTATAAGACATTGTGAAATGAAGAAAATCAAGCTGCACAACAGCATAGAATCACTTAAAAACCATTATGTAGAACTATAGCAAAGGAATTTTTAATAAAAATATTTGAAATAGTCATAAGGTTTTAAATCTTACAATTTTATTAATGTTATGGTTATTGTTTAGGGTTCTCGGTGCTCTTCTGATGCCAATATGCTTGGAGAGATGATGTTTGGCTCAGTAGCAATGAGCTACAAAGGATCCACCTTAAAAATTCATCAGATCCGGTAAGGGATTTTCTGATTTTTTTCTTAATGAATCCATTTAGAATAGTTAATAGTTTTTAAGATAAATGAATTTTCATATAGTCTTCACTCAGATTGAGAATGTCATATTTCTCAATTTATAATTTTCTGTAGGTTTAATTCTGCTTCATGGCTGTTGTGACTGCTGTGAAATCTCTCTGAGTTATACATTTTTTATTTATAATAAATTGAGAAGGTTCTTGTGTTCTAGTTTTGATCTCTCTCTGTTCCTCTCTTTTTTTTTTCCCTAGTTCCCCTCCACAGCTTATGCTTAGCAAAGTTTTTACTGCAAGAACTGGCAGCAGCATCTGTGGGAGTCTTAATACGTAAGTGGTTATGGATACAGGGAGAAATGAATTATTTAAGGTGTGCAGAATATGAAACTAACAGACTGCTCCCTTAAGTTTGAAAGTTTATGGAAACCAGATTTCCCCCCCAGCTATGACAGACATAAAACATTGTGTAAATTTAAGGTATATATGGTGTTGATTTGATACATTTACATTGCAAAATGGTTACCATCATAGCACTAACACCTTTATCCTATCACATACTTGCATTTATTTTCTTGTGGTAAGGACATTCAAGATGTACTCTCCTAGCAACTTTTGAGTATATAATACAGTATTATTAGCTATAATCTGCATGCTTTACAAGGTGAGGCAAAAGTAGGTTTAATATAATTATTAGTATGGAAAATAATACACTAATAAATAAATAATAATACAAGAATAAACTCTGCTTCCCATGCTCACAACTATAAACCAATTTTTGGCATACCCTGTAAACGTGGGTTTTTTCTTGGCTCTCAATTCCGTTCCATTGTTCTATGTGTCTATTTTTATGCTAGTACCATACTGTTGGTTACTGTAGCTTTGTAGTCTAGTTTGAAATTAGGAAGTGTGATGCTTGTAGCTGTGTTCCTCTCAAGATTGCTTTGGGTATTCAGGGTCTTTTGTGGCTCTATACAACTTTTTTAAAATTTTTTTTTTATTGATTTCAGAGAGAAAGGGAAAGGGAGAGAGGGATAAAAACATCAATGATGATAGAGAATCATTGATGGGCTGCCTCCTGCACGCCCCCCATTGGAGATGGAACCCCACAACCCAGGCATGTGCCCTCACTGGGAATCGAATTGTGACGACTTCGTTCATGGGTTGATGCTCAACCACTGAGCCACACAGGCTAGGCTCTATGCAGATTTTAAGGTTTTTTAAAAATTTTATTTCTGTGAAAAATGCCACTGGAATTTTGTTAGGGGTTGCATTGAATCTATAGATGGCTTTGGATAATAGGGACATTTTAACAATGTTCATTCTTCTGATTCATGAACATGGGGTATTTTTCCATTTGTTTGTGTCATCTTCAGTTTCTTTCAACAAAGGCTTGTAGTTTTCATTGTAGAGATCATTTACCTCCTTTCTTAAATTTCTTCCTATTTGATTGTTTTTGATGCTATTGTTTTTGAAGCAGAGTGACTTTTCAAAGTGTTTATTTTATATTATTTTTTTCCATCACCATTTGTCCCCTCTATGCTCTCTTCCACCTCCACCCCTGCAATCATACAATCACCTCTCTCTTTCTTTCCAAATTAGTCTAGTGAAAGACTTGTCAACTTTGTGTATCTCTTCAGAAAACCAGCTCTTAGTTTTATTGATATTTTCTATTATTTTTCTGGTCTCTTTTATTTATTTCCCCTCTGATTTTCGTTAATAACAGGTGCTTGAATAACGTCATTTTGGTCAATGTTGTTTTACTATAGCATTGATGAGATTCTGTAAGAACCGAACTCTTGTTTCTATCAATTAGCCTGTGGTAAAATTGGTTTCATTATAAATCATTTTGCTTAAATAAAGTTGCAGAACTTATTGAAGTTAAGTGGATACTTACTGTGTTTCCTTACTTTTGATAACTTTTGGACATAATTTGTTATTTTCTAGTTCCTTGAGGTGTACAGTGAAATTGTTTATTTGAGATCTTTCTTGCTTTTTAATATAGACATTTTTTTGCTATAAACTTTCCTCTTAGAACTGCTTTTGCAGCATCCCATGTTTTGATATGCATACTTTCATATTCATTTGTTTCAAGATATTTCTTGATATTCTTTTGTATTTCTTTTGTGATACATTGGTTGTTTAGGAGCATTTTTTAAAATCTCCACATATTTGTGAATTTTCCAGCTTTCATTCTATTTTTTATTTCCAGTTTTCATCTACTAAGGTCAGAAAAGATACTTGGTGTGATGCCAGTCTTCTAAAATTGGCTGAGACGTGTTTTGTGACTTATCATGTGAACTGTTCTGGAGAGTGTTCCGTGTGTGCTTGACAAGAACGTGTTTTCCACTGCTATTGAATGGAATATGCTGTATGTGTCTGTTAGTGCCATTTAGTCTAAAGCGTGGTTCAGGTCTGTATTTCTTGTTGGTTTTCTGTCTGGATCATCTATCCAGTATTGAGAGTAAGGTATTGAAATCCTCTATTGCATTGTTGTCTATTTCTTCCTTTGGATCTGATTGTATTTGCTTAATATGTTTAGATATTCTGATGTTATGATAGCTATATCTTCTTGATGAATTGACTCCTTTTTGTATGACCATCTTTGTTTCTTTTTACCGTTTTTTGGTAAACAAAAACGTTTTGTTTGACATAAATACAGCTACCCCTGCTCTCTTTTAGTTTCCACTTGCATAGAATATCTTTTTCTACCCCACCACCTTGAGCCTATGTGTGTCCCTACAGCTGAAGTGAATCTCTTGTAGGCAGCATATTATTGGGTCTTGTTTTTTTAACCCATCCAGCCACTCTGTGTTTGGAGGCCAGATTGCTTCCTCATTTGAATTTAGTTGAAGAACAGGAAATGTGATTTCTCTTTCTCTAATTTGCTTGGAGCTATATCTGGAAGTAAAATGTTGAATGCATTTCCATGTTACGTTGATATGCTGATTTTCCATTTTGCAGTGCATGCGGAGGTTGTGCTCTTCAGTTTTTAGATCCCCCTGCACATTAACCCTGCAATTAGGAGTGACCTAGGCCAGCCATATGGTGGGGCACAAGGATATTACAGGTTATTATTACCAAGATTAGAATAGTGAAGCTGATCTATTATATAAAAAGCCTGTGGTTGTCATGCCGTAACGTCTGATCAGCAGGAGGCTGCGTGCGTGGGGTGGGCGGGGCTGTGTGTGGCGAGGTACGCACAGGTGGGTGGGGACTTGACTCTGGAGGACTTGACTGGAGGTGCGGGTGGGTTTCTGGGTCCCACCGGGCGGTGGGCAGGTTTCTGGGTCTCGCCTCCTGTGGCGGCAGCGGCCGGGGGACTCTTTCTGGGTCCTGCTGAGCCGCAGGACTCTGGGTCATGGGTCTCATGCGATTTCGTGCGCTGGGCCCCTAGTATTAGGATAATGGGCTACATGCCAGAACCTATTAATGAAGGACTGGGGCTAGCACGAAGTGGTAGTGGACCCCAGGGAGGGATTTTGCAGGTTCCAGATCAGAAACCATCGGGGCACCCAAAGTCAAAAGCAGCAAGAGATAGCCAGAAGCCAACTCTGAACGAGGGACATTCTGAAGAGCTTCTATTTATTGTCAATACTTTAAAAAGACTTAACTTTTAGGAAAGAAAGGGAAAGATTTTTTTTTTATACTATCATTAGAGGCCCGGTGCATGAAATTCATGCATGGGTAGGGTCTCTAGGCCTGATCAGTGATCAGGGCCGATCAGGGCCTTCCAGCTGCCAGCTGGGGCCTTCCTTCATTCTTCGCCGCCCCCTGGTGGTCAGCGCATGTCATAGCGAGCAGTCGAACTCCCGAGGGACATTTTGCTTATTAGCCTTTTATATATATAGAGAGAGATGGATGCCAAAGGTACTAATTTTTAAGAGTTTAATACTAAACTAGAAATTAGAGATCCTACATTGTCATGACTGACTTTAACTCTAATTCCCTCAGTTCCTATATATTTTCTAAGTTCTAATTGATATTTCTTAAAATACCAAAGAACAATACTTTGAATTAAATGCATAAAGTGATTTTATTTTTGTTGTTTGAATAATTTACTAAAAGAAGTAATATAGGCCGTTTATAATATGTGGACTATAGATACTTTTTGGATATTTGGTTGATTCTCTTTTTTCATTTTCTTTTTTAATCCTGACAGAAGTTTAGAAAATATTCTCAGGGTCAAAATATGAGAGGAAAGATTGTAATTTAAATTGGGTCAGCAATATTTTTCTCTAAAGGTCCAGATAGTAAATATTTTTGTTTTTGTGAGCCAGACAGTATGTTGTAATTTCTCAGCTCTGCAATTGTAGCATTAAAACAGCCATATGCAATGCATAAATGAATGGATGTGGCTGTGTTCCATTAAAACTTTATTTACAAAATCAGGCAGCAGGCTGGAATTAACCCTTAGGATGATTAAAATTATTAGTTTGTTTCTAGTACTAATAGGGAAATTTAAAAAACTGTTACACACTAAAATTTCATTGGGATATTCAAGGAAGGGCCATTAGGAGCATATAATGAATTTGGAGTTTATATTTTTTTCTTCTTCCCTTTAGGTTGCAAGATAGTCTTGAATTCATCAATCAGGACAACAGTACATTAAAGGCTGACAGTAACACAGTTATTAATGGATTACTTGGAAATATAGGTAAATAAGTGGTTCCTTTGGTTTTGTAAGTTTTAAAAATGTGAACAGTATAACAGGGATATGTAGTTTTTTCTTGTTAACGTAGATCTTTTATAAGACCAAAGAGTTTCAAATACTAGAAGTGGAAAAGGCTTTTAAATTATAAGTATATATTATATCTTTATTATTTGGAAAATATAATTTTCATATATTTGAGCATAATGTTTATTTTGTATCTATCAAACTTGTTTTTAAGTTTGATGTCTCTTTGAAAAACCATCTGAGGAAATCTGGTATTAATTATATTTTCTCCTTTCTCTCTTCCCTAACAATAAAAGTTAATTTTGAATGGTACTCATTTTGACCTGTAATTCAGATGAGAAGATATTCAAAGTTGATGTTCCTTAAAAAATTTATTGGAGTAGCAACTTATTTAGTAATTTGGTTAGTTGATTGTTATAATTATTTAAGTTAAACATTGCAAAGTGACAAATTGTTTCTAACATTTCTAGTCACTTGCTTTAGCCTAGAAAACAACTAAATTGCTGCTGACCCTATTTCCAGTGAATAGAGAACTGCAGTGTGTCAGAGTAGACAGCAGTTAGAGTAGAATGAATATTTCTCTCTTCCCTGTTTAGTGATAATTTTTATTTATAATTAATTTAAATAAATATGTATTAGTTATATGAATTGGTAGAAAATATTTTTTTCTTCCAACTTGAACAGTATAACATTCTATAATTCATTCAAATGAGCAACCATTTATTAAGCACCCACTGTGGGATATAGTGTCAGGCATGCACTTCACAAAGTGTGTATATTTTATAGAAAAAAAGTTCTGCTTTTTCCTAATTTGATTATTTCTTTGGCTTTAACAAAGTAAAGATGTGACAAGGAAATGACTGAATCTTTTTCTTTATAATTGACACTTTTCAAAGCTCAAAGGGCTTATTAAAAGCTATATATTTTACTAATACAAATTCATTATCACTAGTATAAAGGTAATTATACTAAATACAGTAGGTGCTAGATATACTCATCTTCTCTGTTATAGAATAGGAAATTTATTTAACAGAGTACAGACTTTAAATGTTGAACAGCTTTTATTTGTACATTCTGACTGTGAATCAAGAATATTTGAGCAGCATTTCTTATTTTCTTTATATTTCCCATTAATTAACAAATACTTGCCGAAACCGGTTTGGCTCAGTGGATAGAGCGTCGGCCTGCGGACTGAAAGGTCCCGGGTTCAATTCCGGTCAAGGGCATGTACGTTGGTTGTGGGCACACCCCCAGTAGGAGATGTGCAGGAGGCAGCTGGTCGATGTTTCTCTCTCATCGATGTTTCTAACTCTCTATCCCTCTCTCTTCCTCTCTGTAAAAAATCAATAAAATATATTTAAAAAACAAAAAAACAAAAAAACAAATACTTATCAAGTACTATTTTATGCCAAGCACTCTGCTAGGCCATGAGGATATGGTAGTAAACCAGACATAGTTTCTACCTCAGTGGATTTACAGTTCGTGGGAG
The DNA here is from genome assembly GCF_000147115.1 of Myotis lucifugus. Classification (NCBI taxonomy): domain Eukaryota; kingdom Metazoa; phylum Chordata; class Mammalia; order Chiroptera; family Vespertilionidae; genus Myotis; species Myotis lucifugus. The sequence continues at coordinate 271,997 of NW_005871348.1, read as the reverse complement.
TCAGCATCAAATGCGCTGTAAGGTAATATAAGATAGTATGGATTGCATTAAGCAACAGGAAGGCTTTTGGTGGCGTATGTAAACGGTTTCAGAATTTGAGGAGAGACTCAGAAGTTAGTCTCTTTTCCAAGATATAAGCAGTGGTTCTCAAATTTTTGGTCTTGGGATCCTTTTAAACACTTAGAAATTATTGAGGACCACAGAGAATTTTTGTTTATATTGGTCACATTTGTTGATATATATTGTGTTAGAAACTAAAACAGAAAATTTCAAAATATTTATTTAGTAATTCATTAAAAAATAATACTAATAACCGTTTTCATGTTAATGTAAATAACATGTTTTTAAATAACTATTTTCCAAGACAAAAATAATTGAGTTAGAAGAGTGGCATTGTTTTACATTTTTGTAAATCTTCTAAATGTCTGACTTACTAGAAGACACCTAGATTCTCATATCTGCTTCTGTATTCAGTCTCTTGTGATATGTTGATTTGGTTGAAGTGCATTAAGAAAATCCAGTCTCAAAAAAAAAACATGTAGTTGGAATGGGAAGTACTCACCAACCCTCTGAAAGTGTTCCAGGGACTTCCTAGGGGCCTTTAGACCACATTTTAAGAACTATGGAACTATATAGGATTAGATATATGGTGAGAAGGTAGAAGAGTTTTGACTGTGTTTAAATGTTGATGGAAAAGGAGAATGAGATTAGAGATAAAGGTGATATTTGGCCAAATAAGATTTTTGAAGGTCCTGGCTGATTTAGAAAAGTTAGTTTTGGAAGGGAGGTAAGGAAGGACCTCTCAGGATTTTTCACTGAATAAGTCCCTAGCACATAGTAAGGTTTGAATAATGTTACCTATTATTACTGCTCAGGCATGAAGGGGGCAAGAATAGGTGAGAATTTGATTAAGTTTGGAGGTAGGTTGGTAGGAAAAGATGAGTTCTCATCTGGTGCATTCTGTGTGTGCCTACATACATATGTGTCTCATATGACTGTAGGAGACAGTCGTATGCTGAGACTAAGGAAGAGGCAGGCAGGGGAGAAGTTTAAAGAGAGCAGATACATTTTGAAGGGAGAACTGAAGAAAGCTGAACAATGAAACAAAGAATTGTTGCATATGTACTATAATTGTAGAAATTTTTGTTATAGAAAAATATCTGTTAGCAATTTGAAAGATACATTTGTCACTTTTTAGATAGAAAGTTCCCTATTCTATCCTAGGTAAATCTCCTGGGTGACTATTTAGGCCATCTTGATTAAGAGTAACAGGTGCCCTGTCCTACGAACCTGGAGGTCACAGTTCGATTCCCAGTCAGGGCACATACCCGGATTGCGGGATCGATCCCCAGTGTGGGGCGTGCAGGAGGCAGGATCAGTGATCCTCTCTCATCATTGATGTTTCTGTCTCTTTCTCCCTCTCCCTTCCTTTCTGAAATCAATAAGAAAATATATTTTTTAAAAAGAGTAACTTAACAGGTAACCCAGCTGCTTGCTTCCAGGCTGTAAATGTTGCTCTTTTTGGGTCTTTTAGACTATAATTTTCTCTCGGTCAAGTCTGTAGTTGCCAAGGTCTTTGAACAGCCTGGAGTCTGGCCCTGACTGACAGGCTGTATTGGTGGCCTGCTTCCTTAGTGGCTGACTCCTCCTAGTCTAGGAAGTTTGGTTTCTTCCATTATGTTGTAATTTATTACCAGGTTAGAAAAAACTATTTTTATACTTAATTTGTCAATAAATTCCTTTTCTGTATTTGTCCTTTGTTGTATGTGTTGTGTTTTGTTTTCTAAGCCAAGCATTTAGGTGGTTTCTCCTTACTGCCATTGCAAGATAACTGTCATTTTAAAACTGACTTTTAAAAGGATAAATTTATTTAGCAAGTGCCAACTTACACAGATAACATTACTGTGCTTTTTTGGCTCTTTAAAAAGATTTTTTAGGTGGTGAACACAATGCAATATATAGATCATGCATCATAGAAATGTACACTTGAAACCTGTATGACCTTATTAACCAATGTCACCCCAACAAATTAAAAAAAGGTTGTTTTATATTAGAAAGCATTGAACATTTAAAATAATTTTTACCTTATGTAGTAGTAGTTTATTTTTTTTATTTTATACAAATTTATTAGTAAATGGGCGTGAAATTATGTTTGCCATGACCAGAGGAAAACCATCCTGTTTCAAAAAAGGGAAGCCAACTAGAATTATTTAAACTTAGTTTAAAAGTTTCTATTCATATATGTTGGTCTGCTTTTGTGCTGCTTTAGCTCACCTTTTATTCCTGATGCACTGCAGCTTCTCTAACAGCTCTCTTTCACATGTATTTTACATTTTTGCCATGTAGGTCTTTCACAGTTCTGCAGCCCCAGGCGGGCATTCTCTGAACAGGGTCCGCTCCGCCTGATCAGGAGCGCCTCTTTCTTTGCAGGTTTGCGATGTGCTGTGTGGGTAGACTAGTTGGTGTGACCCAGTGGCTAGAATCTGTAGTTAAGCTGTGGAAACAAGAGAGTAAATAAATATAGTTATAGAGCAGTGTTTCTCAACCTTCCTAATGCCGCGACCCTTTAATACAATTCCTCATGTTGTGGTGACCCCCAATTTCATTGTTACAAATTGAACATAATTAAAGCATAGTGATTAATTACAAAAACAATATGTAATTATATATGTGTTTTCTGATGGTCTTAGGCGACCCTTGTGAAAGGGTCGTTCGACCCCCATAGGGGTCACGACCCACAGGTTGAGAACCGCTGTTACAGAGGGTTTGGTTAAGAAAATATTGCTTAGAAAGTGCAAGAACATAATTTATTTCTACTGAATATGTTCTTGAAGTTTCCAGAAACTTTTATCAGTGGAATTGACATTGTTATGAATTTCAGTGTTTGTCACTTATTATCTCATTATATAATAATGACTCTTTAACTTTAGAATTCCAAACCAAAATTTAGTATAAATATTATAACTCAGTTAGAATTTCTAATGTGATACTATCTTGTTTCCATGGCTGAGTAGCTTTTGTATCATAGTTCACCAATTGCAGAAAATATCATATCTTATTATTATTGTAAAACTTCTGATCTGCACTAATTCATAAGAATGAATTCTCTTGGAGCTAAGATTTAGATGAACAAGCATCATTATAATTGTTCTGTAGAAGGCATATGAGCATATTTGTTTATATCATTGTAGAGTGAGTGTGTTCATATTTCAGTATTCAGGAAATTGTATTTGATTTCTTTAATTAATATTTATTTTCCATACAAATATGAGATATGAACAGTACATATTTGTTATAGAAAATTTGGGAAATGTGATAATAGGCAAAAAATGTTAACCATCTGTCAGTCAGGAATAACCTCATCCTCCCCCCTTTTTTTTAAACAAAGTTGGGACCATACTATTCAAATAGTTTTCTTAAAATTTTTATTGTGCATATTTTTAAACATAAATTGTTACAGGCAGAATTATAGAGTGAACTATCATATGCCCAGCAGTCACCATTCTTACTGTCCAGTAGCTTCCTTTTATAAAATTTAATACTATGTTGTGAATATCTTGCTATGTCGTTGAATATGCTTCTAAAATACTTTAGTCACCCTTGCTTTATATATTATAGATTTTTTTCATATTATATGTCAAATCATTAGATAGATCTTAAAGCTTGTTCAGCTGAGTAATAGCTCTCGGTGTTGGGTTTGTGCCATGCTATTGAAAAAATAAAGGAATGCAATGAGATGAGCATGATTGAGTTTGCTATTTAAAAGGAACATCGTCAATTTGAATAGCAATATATTTTATAACTGACAGTTTTGTCTTGATTCACAGTTCACAGCAACCCAATGGACATGCCTGGAAGAGAGTTGAATGAGGACAGAGACAGTGGCATAGCACGCTCTGGTAATGCCAGGTTTATGTATTAACTCAGTTTTTTTATGAGATAATTGTTAGCTGACATTGATTTTCTTTTTTATCTTTGCCTTTATTCTTTAATTTTATGTATATAGCTTGTTATATTGATATTACAAGAGAATTTTAGAAACAGTAGAGAGAAATATATTAAATTTAAAATATTTCACTTATATTATTAAACGTGCCTGGTGGAGCATGGCCTAGATTAAGCATGTTAAACTCAAAGGCTAACATGGGCCAAATAAACAAGGTTGAAGTTTATGTGGGCCGCAAAAAACAAAAGCTTCAATTGTCATAGAAACATAGGTTTATTTCAATAGAGACATGCTGAATGCAAAGGGTTGAAATAAAAGTCATCGTTAACGTAAAATAATAGAACATTCTAATTAAAATTAATATTTTTTCTTGAACATTAACTTACCAGACACTGAATATAACTGCACAGATTAATAAGCGTAACGCAAATAAACCTATTTTTCTTGTTCTCCAAAAGCGAAATATTTCCTGTTGCGCACACCAAACAAGTCAGTACAATACTAATGATGTGGCAGTTGGCTGCTAAAATATTCGCTGCTAGTATTAGTGGAGAGAAATAGTGCACTTGCGCTGTGTAAGGGAAATGAATGCAACATAAATATAGTAATCAGTCATTAGAGAACGTTGTAGTCGTTATTAATAATTATGTATAACAAGATGTAAAAATTAAGAAATTTTTATTGAAACATTTTTCACATACTGTTATATTGGCTGGGCCACAAAAATATTCATTGTAGGCCATGAGTTTGACATGCTTGGCCTAGAGATCAATGTACATTAGCTTAGGCTTAGCCGTACAAGAAAAAAAGCTTTGCTCAAGAGACTGCTTAGATAGTATAGTAGAAAAACACATTGCTTATATCTGCTTGCTCCTAACTAGAGTTTAAATGGTTAGACTATCTCTTGCCCAGAATGACTTAAGCATTTTGAACTAATGTTACACTTTTTTTTCCCCCCAAATGTAGACTCTCCCAAAATTTGTCTCACAAACTTTTGTTGAAACAAGGTGAGGCTTAAAAAAAAAAGCCCAGAGTCTACCTTAAGGAGCAGAGTCTAATGAGAGAACAGTCAGGACAAATCTGTAATGGTTCATTATGTGATGAATTCTGTGCTAGCCCCAGATAAAGGGAACCTAACAGCCTGGGCAAGGGACAGAGGGATAATACTTGAATTATGTCTTGAAAAATAATTAGCATTATCCAGGCAAAGGCATGGAAGAAGGATATTCCATTTAAAAGGAAAAATGTCTGTCAGGGCTCAGAGATCAGCATAAGTGAAAGAAGGAATAATCTTAGGCTTTAAGTTATTGTTAGGTGTGAGAAACTTTAATCACTGTGGTAATCCATGTGTGTCGTCACATATGTCCCTTCTATCCAAATTGATTACAATTCAATTTTGAGTGTAGATGGGAAGTCCATACTTAACCATATATTGTAATCCCTACATTTACATTAGAAAAATGAAGTTTCAAAAAAATTTTCAGATGCCTGAACACTGATTTAGCCTAGAAAAAGTGTAAGGCATCTGTATTTGAGAAACAAAACAACATGAAAAACTTCAACACCTAATTCTGATGGATAGGTAGAGCTGAGAAACACTAATCTAATATGAAAAGTCTACATCTTTCAAATAATCTCACCTTTCATTTCAAATTCTATATTTTTGTTCTTTGGAACTAATCGAGAGTATATTTCTCTTAATACCTTTGTTTCTATATTATATAGTTTTTTCTTCTGTGGCTGTAATTTAACTCTTATTATATTATCCAGCATTTTAGAGGTGAGAAATTCATATCTCTATACTTCATTTTCTTCAGTTATAAATTGAAGGGACTAGCTAGATTGATCCGTAAGGCTTCTTCAAGCCATTAAATTCAAATATGCCATTTAAGTTAATGGTGTATTTTCTTTTTTCTAATAGGGTTATTTTTAATTTCAGAATTTAGTAAAACATAGCTTTTCAAAATTTAGAGTAGCATTTGTTTTTTCACTGAACCCATACCTATCTACATTTGTTATACATACCCAGTCTTATATTAGTTTACAAAGTTTTGTAATACCAATTGATAAAATGTGATCTTTCAAGAAAGGAATTAATTCATTGGTGGTTCAGATGTTTGCATGGTAGTTAAAGCCCTTTATCAGTGAATTTGTCAGAAAATTCAGATAAATCTTTATAAGGTAAATCTCTTAGTTTTCAGTCCTGATATCCAACATGACATATCATGTGGCATGTACCTTTTCATAGATGATCATAACAACTTCCTGTTTTAGATTACTTTATAAATTTTCAGTATGTGGTTATAATCATAAAGATGGAAATCTAAAAATATTGCTAAACGAAAAGCAAGCCCTTAATGTCTTTTTCTCTGTGGATCAAGTGGGAAGGAGGGGATCATTCCTAGCCCAAGGAAAAATAGAGTTGTAGTTTATTACACGTAGGCAAGAAATATAACTTTTAGATTGCAGAAAAGGGTTTTAAGAAGAGAATAATCCCCAGTTATGGGATTATAGCAATTATAATCAGAATGGCCTCTATTGGAATGTGTCTGTCAACCATTAGGATGCTCTAGAGAGCAGGTGATAGGATTTACCTCTTTTTTTGGAACTTGGTAGGTATAGTCGAGACTCTTATTAAAAGTGGCCAAACATTTACAAGCTGGACTATGCACAAGTTATCCATGAGTACTTTTAAGTGACATCTTTAAATGACATTTAGACACTTACTTTCAAATACAGTTTTTGTTCTTAAAATCCAACTACAGCATTAAAATTGAATTACATCATATTTGTTTTAATTTAAGGACTAAGGGTTCAGCTAAGCTAGAGGGTAGTCTCATGGCCAAAGAAATAAGAGATAATGCTTTGTTTCACAGTAGCATTTTCTTCCGGGATGGGGCTGGGGATAAGCATGTCAAGAGGGATTGTCTCAGAGTCTCTTGCCAACACACTTAAAATATGATTTTTCTCTTCTGAGTCCTTGCTCCAACAGTTATGTTATTAAATGAAAATTTTAGAGACTCATGAAGCAAAATGGAAAATTTGAGTCACTGCTCTTAAATTTGTTAAAAAGAAATTTGTCCTTTTGCTTAGTTGTAATTGACTTACACATTATACTTGTTCTTACTCTGATTTGACAGCATCTCTCAGCAGCTTGCTTATTACGCCATTTCCCTCCCCAAATTCCTCACTTACCCGAAGTTGTGCCAGCAGCTACCAGAGACGTTGGCGACGCAGCCAAACAACAAGTTTGGAGAATGGGGTATTTCCTAGATGGTAAGTTGGAACCTTCAATTTATATAAATAAGATTGAATAGCTCTTTAAACATACTTTTGTATAGTTTTTAGAGACTGGACTCACATTTTCTGTATTTTAAGTTTGGAACTTAAAACTTTTTAAAATGTATCTTTATTGTTGGGAGTATTACAGATGTTCCCCCTTTTCTCCACTCATTGTACCCCCATTTGGCTCCAGGCCTTTACTACACTATTGTTGGTATCTATGGGCTATGCATATATGCATATAAGTTCTTTGGTTAATCTCTTCACGCCACCCCTTCTTCCCCTTCCCTCTGAGATTTGTCAGTCTGTTACATGCTTCCATGTTTCTGGATCTATTTTTGTTTGTCAGTTTATTTTGTTCATTAGATTCCCCATATAAGTGAGATCATGTGATATTTGCTTTCTCTGCCTGGCTTATTTTACTTCCCATGATAATCTCCAGGTTCCTCCATGCTGGCTCAAAGGGTAAGAGATCCTTCTTTTTTTTTTTACAGCTGCATAGTATTCTGTTGTGTAAATGTACATCTTTTTTATCCACTCATGTACTGATGGGCACTTGGACTGTTTCCAGATCTTAGCTATTGTAAATAACTGTGAGCTATTGTAAATTGCTGTGAGCATAGGGATGTAGGTATTCTTTCTGATTGGTGTTTCTGTCTTTTTAGGGTATATTCCTAGAAGTGGGATCACTGGGTCAAATGGCAGTTCCCTTTTTAATTTTTTGAGGAAGCTCCATACTGTTTTCCATAGTGGCTACGCCAGTCTGCATTCCCACCAGCAGAGTCCAAGGGTTCCTTTTTCTCCTCATCCTTGCCAGCACTTATTGTTTGTATATTTATTGATGGAAGCCATTCTGGCAGGTATGAGATGATACCTCTTTGTAGTTTTAATTGGCATCTCAGATGATGAGTGAAGTTCACTTTTTAATTGGATTGTTTGTCTTCCTTTTGTTGAGTTGTATGAGTTCTTTATTTATTTTGGAGCTTAATCCCTTGTCAGATGTATCATTGATAAGATGAGTCCCATATAGTAGATTTTCTTTTCATTTTGTTGATGGTTTCTTTTGCCGTGAAGAAACTTTTTAGTTTGATGTAGTCCCATTTGCTTATTCTTTTCCTCTATTTCTCTTGCCCTACTAGATGTATTGGTGAAAATTCTGCTACATGAGATTTCTAAGATTTTGCTGCCTGTTTTCTCCTAGGGTTTTTATGGTTTCATAACTTAAATATTTAAGTCTTTTATCCATTTTGAATTTGTTCTTGTCAATGGTATAAGTCGGTGGTCTAGTTTCTTTCTTTCTTTCTTTTTTTTTTTGCATGTTGCTATCTAATTTTCCTAGCACCAATTACTGAAGAAACAGTCTTTACTCCAGTGTATGCCTTTGCCAAATATTAATTGAGTGTAATGGCTTGAGTTGATTTCTGGGTTCTCTAGTCTGTTCTATTGATCTATATGCCTGTTCTTGTGCCAGTACCAGCCTGCTTTGATTACAGTGGCTTTGTAGTATAGTATGATATCAGGTGTTGTGCTTCCTCCAACTTTGTTGTTCTTAAGATTGCTACGGCTATTTGGGGTCTTTTTTGATGCCATATTAATTTTTGGAGTATTGGTTCTAGATCTGTTAAATATGCCATTGATATTTTAATAGGGATTGTGTTGAATCTATAGATGGCTTTGGGTAGTATGGACATTTTAATGATGTTAATTCTTCCAGCCCATGAACATGGTATATGCTTCCACTTGTTTATATCTTCCTCTGTTTCTTTTTTCGGTGTCCTATAGGTTTTCTTAGTACAGGTCTTTTACCTCCTTGGTTAAGTTTATTCCTGGGTATCTTAATTTTTTTGTTGGAAAGGTAAATGGGATTGTTTTTTTAGTTTCTCTTTCTGAGAGTTCACTATTGGTGTATAAAATGCTATAAATTTCTGGATGTTAATTTTGTATCCTACTTTGCCGAATTCCTTTGTTAAATCTAGTAGTTTCTTGGTAGAGTCTTTAGGGTTTTCTATGTACAGTATCATGTCATCTGTGAATAATGACAGTTTTACTTCCTCCTTTTCAATTTGGATGCCTTTTATTTCTTTTTCTTGTCTGACATCTGTAGCTAAGACTTCCAGCACTATGTTGAATAAGAGTGGTGAAAGCAGACATCCTGTCTTATACCTGTTTTTAGAGTTTTTGTTTTAGTTTTTCCCATTGAGTATGATGTTAGATGTAGATTTGTCATATATGGCTTTTTTTATGTTGATGTATGATCCTTTTATCCCCACTTTGGTGAAAGTTTTTTTCAAAAATGGGTCCCAGGCCAACGTGACTCAATGGTTGAGCGTCAACCTATGAACCAGGAGGTCACAGTTTGATTCCCGGTCAGGGCACATGCCTGGGTTGTGGGCTCAGTCCCCAGTCTGGGGCATGCAGGAGGCAGCCAATCAATTATTCTCTCTCATCATTGATGTTTGTCTCTTTCTCTCTCTCTCTTCCTCTCTGAAATCAATAAAAATATATTTTTTAAAATCGGTGCTGGATTTTGTCGAATGCTTTTTCTACTTCTGTTGATAACGATGATGTGATTTTTATCTTTCATTTTGTTTATCACATTTATTAATTTAAGAATGTTGTACCAACCTTTGCCAGGGCTGATCAGCAGACCTTGAGCAATGGATGAATGATTACTCTGACACAGGTTTGCTATGAAAGAGAAGGCTAAGGGACTGCTTGGCTAAAGGAACCAGACAGCCTCGATCGCCTGCCTCTTCAGGCTTTTATTGTAACAGCAGTTTGAGATAAAGTTTATCTTTTAGATACAATCAATAGGGTAAGTAATCTTGGGAGGACGCATGTGTCTGCAATATCCTTTAAGCAAGGACACCTAAAGATTAAGCATAAAGATTCTGGTAAATACCTGAGGGTCTGCACATACACAAACTTGTTTGGAAAGGTCAAGGAGCAATTAGGGACAGCTGCCTTTGGCCAACTCCCCTAAGTCAGAATTCTGATAAAGAGTGGCAGGCCGCCTTCAGCCAACTTCCCTTTTCGGAATTTCATCCTTACAAACTTTTCAACCAAGTCTCCTGTGCTCCCCCCCCACCAACCTTGCATCCCTCAAATAAATCCCACTTGGTCATGGTGCATGTTCTTTTTGATATATTGCTGGATCTGATATGCTAATATTTTGTTGAGGATTTTAGCATCTATGTTCATCAGGGATATTGGCCTGTAATTTTCTTTCTTTGTATTGTCTATCTGGTTTTAGAATTAGGATAATGCTGGCCTAGTAAAATGAGCTTTGAAATCTTCCTTCCTCTTGAATTATTTGGAATAGTTTGAGGAGGATATAGGTGGTGTTCTTTGAATGTTTGATAAAATTCCCCGGTGAAGTGGTCTGGTCCAGGACTTTTGTTTGCTTGAACTTTTTTCACCACTGCTTCAATTTCTTTAGTTGTTACTGATCTGTTCAGGTTTTCTGATTCTTTCTGATTGAATTTTGGAAGATTGTATGTTTCTAGGTATTTGTCCATTTCACCCACTTTGTCCAATTTTTTGGCATATAGTTGTTCATAGTATTTTCTTACAATCCTTTGTATATCTGTGGTGTCAGTTGTTACTTCACATCTTTTATTTCCAGTTTTATTTATTTGAGTCTTCTCTCTTTGCTTCTTGATGAGTCTGGCTAAAGGGTCATCAATCTTGTTTATCTTTTCAAAGTACAAGCTCTTGGTTTCATTGATCTTTTGTATTATTTTTAAACCTATTGCATCTTTTTTTTTATTGTGGTAAAGTATGTATGCATAACATAAAATTTACCATTTTAACCATTATTAGATATATAGTTCAGTGGCATTAAGTACCTCCACATTGTTGTGCAACTATTCATATTCATGTCTAGAACTTATCTCTCCAAACTAAAACTCTATCCATTAAACAATAATTAACCCCCATTCCTCCTTCCTCTTTGTCCCTGGAAATCACCACTCTATTTTTTGTCTCTATGAATTTGACTATTCTAGATACTTCATATAATTGGAATCATATAGTATTTGTCTTTTTATGTCTAGCTTATTTTGCTTAGCATGTCTTCAGGGTTCTTCCATGTTGTAGCATGAATCAACATTTTATTTTTTATCTGAATAATAGTCCATTATATGTATATACCACATTTTGTTTATTCATATTCATCTGTTGATAGATATTTGGGTTGTTTTCATTTTTTGGCTGTTGTGCTGATAGGGACATGGCTATGTGTACAAATACTAGTTCGAGTCCCTGCTTTCATTTCTTTTTGGTCTATACCCAGATATAGAATTGCTGGATTGTAAGTTTTGAGGAATCACCATAATGTTTTCCATAGTGGCTGCACCATTTTGCATTTCCACCAGAAAAGCACAAGAGTTTTAATTTCTCTACATCAAGCATGTCAACTCAAAGGCTAACATGGGCCAAATAAACAAGGTTTAAGTTTATGTGGGCCACAAAAAAACAAAAGCTTCAATACTCATAGAAATGTAGTTTTATTTCGATAGAGCCATGCTGAATATAAAAGGGCTGAAATAAATGAGTAATCGTTAACATAAAACAATAGAACATTTTAATAAAAATTAATATTTTTTCTCGAACATGAACTTACCAGAAACTGAATAACCACAGATTAATAAGTGTAACACAAATAAACCTATTTTTCTTGTTCTCCGAAAGCGAATATTTCCTGTTGTGCACACCAAACAAGTCAGTAGAAGACTAATGATATGACAATCGGCTGCTAAAATATTCGCTGCTAGTATTAGTGGAGAGAAATGGTGCGTCTATGTGTAAGGGGCAAAAGGGAAATGAATGCAACACGATTATAGTAATTAGTCATTAGTGAACGTTATAGTTTGTTATTAATAATTATGTATAACAGGATATTGTAAAAATTAAGTTACGAAATTTTTATTAAAATGTTTCTCACATACCATTATATTGGCTGGGCCGCAAAAATATTCGTTGTGGGCCGTGAGTTTGACATGCTTGTTCTACATCATTGCCAATTGTTATTTTCCTTTTTTATTTTATTTTATCACAGCCATCCTAATAGGTGTGAAGTAGTATCTCATTATGGTTTTGATTTGAATTTCTGTAATGTCTAGTGGTGTTGAACATGTTTTCATGTGCTTATTGGCCATGTGTATGTCTTCTTTGGAGAAATGTCTGTTCAAGTGTTTTGCCCATTTTAAAGTCAGGTTATTTGTGTGTTTTTTTTGTTGAGTTGTAGGAATTATTTATATATTCTAGATATCAATCTCTTACCATACAAATGCTTTGCAGATATTTTCTCCCATTCCACGGGTTGCCGTTTTATTCCTTTTTAAATTTTTTTAAATCTATTTTCTTAGATAGAGAGGGAGAGAGAGAGAGAAACATTGATGTGAGAGAGAAACATCTATTCAGTTGCCCATACCCCGACTGAAAATCAAGTTGGTGACCTTTTCATGCATGGGATGATGCTCAGCCAACAGTTTTTAATTTTTATGTAGTTCATCTCTTTTTTCTTTTGTTGCCTGTGCTTTTGATGTCTTACCCAAGAAATCATTGTCAAGTCCATCATAAAGCTTTTGACCCTCTGTTTTCTTTTTTTATTCTTTTCTTTTTCTTTCTCTCTCTCTCTCTCTCTCTCTCTTTTTTTTTTTTGGGTGCCGTGACTCGGATCTGAACCTTCCCCCTCTCTTTTCTTGTAAGAGTGTTCTAGTCTTAACTCTTCTGTTGGGACTTTGATCCATGTACTGCATAATTTGATATTTCAGTTTTTCCTGTTTCTATTTTGGCAAGTTAATTCATGCTTGGAAGGTGGTGTGTGGTTTTTTTAGTCTATGTTAAGTGCAACTATAGATAATGAAGCTTCTCTTTTATTTACCCCCTATAATTCCTTCATCTTTGATTTTACTCCTTCAATCAAAAGAAGAGACAAGTAGATTCTAGAACAGTGAAGAGGTTGAATCATACTCATCTATAAACCTTAAAATTCAGGCATATTTAGGTTAATTATGAATTGGGATTATCTATATTTTAGTGACTTTTAGTTAAACCAAAGTGTTCCTACACTGACTCCTAAAATTTTTTATTAAAATTTGACCATGAAGGACTAGCCAGTAGATTTCTGAAAGAGATTTATAATTGATAGGAATTTTTAGATTTACTTGATAAAACAGAAGGCCTTTAGTTTGCCTACATTTAATTAGCAAGGGGATAGAATTGAAAATTTAATTATATTTATTTTTTTTAAATAAAAATATTTGTTTTTAAGGTCTATAGAAGAAAGCTTTAATCTATCAGATGAAAGCTGTGGCCCTACACCAGGAATTGTGAGAAAAAAGAAGATTGCAATTGGCGTAATCTTTTCATTATCCAAAGATGAAGATGAAAATAACAAATTTAATGAATTCTTTTTTTCACATTTTCCTCTCTTTGAAAGCCACATGAACAAATTAAAGAGTGCAATAGAACAGGTAAGCATAGTCATGTTGTTGGTTTGTTTATATCCTTTATTTTTCTTTGAATCTTATTCTTCTGCTTAAGCATTGTGTTTATTTATTTGACACAAAAATTAACAGGTACTGTGCATATACCCTGCAAACTGTTCTGGAAGATGCAAAAAAACCTTAACTCTTTAAGGAGCTTACTGCCTAATAAAAGACCTAAGGGCATTCATCCATTCATTCAATAAATATTTGAGGGCCTATAATGTGTCAGGCACTATTCTTAGAAACTGGAGATAAGATCTGAAAAAAGTGACACTCCTGACCTCATGGGACATAAAATAAACAAATGAACATATAAACTACTAGATGGGATTAAGCGCTGTGGAGAAAAATTAAACAGAAGATGATTTATAAGAAGTGATGGGTGGAAGGCTTGGTAATTTTTAGAGACTAGTCTGAAAGGCTCCTGATAAAATGACATATGCTCCAGAAATATGAAGGAAATGAGCTACAACTGTCTGAGAGGATAATGTTCAAGGCAGAGGCAAAGGTCCTGTGTTAGGAGTAAGCCTGCTGCTTGAGCAACAGGAAGGAGGCCAAAGTGGCTGGGTTAGAAGACAAAATAATATAGGGCCTTATAGGATTCCATTATAAGAGCATTGTCAATTACTCTTAAGAGCGATGGGAGACCATTGGGGGGTTTGAGTGGAGGAATGACATTATATGTGAGGATCACTCTAATGCTGGTGGAGAATAGATTTCTAGGAGCAAAGATAGATGTTGGTAGGACCAATTAGGAGGTTATTGGCATAATCTGGGTAAGAGATGATGGATACTCAAACCAACTTAGTGGTGAAATTGTTGAGAAGTGGTTGGATTCTGGACATATTGAAAATAGAGCTAATGAGATTAGCTGATGGGCTGAATTGGGGTGTAAGAGAGCAATAGAGGTTGACTCAAGAATTTTATTTGAGCAGTAAGAAGGATGGACTTACCAGTACTCAAATGGGGAAACTACCGGTAAAACATATTTGGCAGATGAAGATCAGGGGTTTGTTTGAGATGCCTCCTGGACACCCAAATGGTTTTCTATAAGTCTAGAATTTAGGGAAAAGGTCTGGGCTGGACATTCAGGAGAGAAGAGAGGAGCAGAGATCCTAGGCCTGATTTGTGGAGCATTTCAGCAGTTAACATTTGAGAAGAGACTGAGGATTGGCCATTCAAGTAGGAGGAAAAAGGAGAGAGTACTTTTGGGGGAGAGGGGCAGGGACCCAAGTGATGAAAATGATTTAAGAAGGCACAAGTGATCAATTGCTGCTGATAGTGTACAATAAATTTTCATAAAGTAAGAATATTGTGAATACAAGATAGAAAATAAGGATACTAAAAAGGGAGAGGACAACAAGCTAAGCTTTTTTTTAATAGTTCATAGGAAAGAAGTGGCAGGCACTATTCTAGAAACTAAAGATAAGATGTGAAAAAAGTAACACTATTGGGATGATGTTTCATTTGGGCTGCATCTTAAAGCAGCGGTCGCCAACCTTTTGGACTTTGCGGACCACCAGTGGTCCGTGGACCACCAGTTGGCGACCTCTGTCTTAAAGGATATGTAGGATTTTTTTAAACAAAACTTCAAAAATTAGATATAGCAGAATAGCAAAAAAAAACTGATATCCTTGCCACCCAAAGATAATTCATTAATGTTTTGCTGAAAGTCTTGTCCAGGCCTTTTCTATGCATATTGTACTTTCACTTGATTGGGATTGTGCTGTGTCCAAATTGCTTTAATTACATGCATATTTAAAAAAACTCATAATTGTAACACATGCCTTTTTCTTGTCATTATAAATTGTTCTTAAATATATTTTAGTCACTTTCCTTACCATAAGTAACAAATTTTCTGTTAGGCCATTTCTACTTTCTCACAATTATAGCTACAGTATAGTTAACACATTGGTGAATTTTCCAGATTATTTTTCAGAAGAAATTCCCAGAAGTTGAACCAGTGAATCAGTGGGTATAACTAAAGTTCTTAATCCCTGTGACAGTATGCAAAAAGGAGATGGCTGGAAGAGTTAATGGATACAGATCTCAAAGAATCTAGAATGCTTGAGAGAAGTTTTGACTTTGTTTTTAAGGCTGTCTCCAAATTGTGCTTCAGGAAGATTAATTTGGCAGCATGTTTAAAAGAGACTAGAGTAAAAAGGCTGAATATGTAAAGACCAATTAGAGTAGTCTAGAAAGCAGAGGGTGCATTTCAGTAACTTAGTAGTGACTAAGAATCATCTGCCTCTAGAGAGGACAATGATATTAGTTATTCACATTAAATCTGTCAAAAGACAAATAGGTCATTAGCAATGCCTTCTTTTTTTTTTTTTTCACAGAAAAAATGAGTAAAGGCCATTTTCACCTTTTCGGAAGTTAGGCACTGGTGACATTTTCTTTAGTCAGCCTCTCTCTCTTTTTGTAGTCTGTTGTTACCAAAGTCAATACATAATATTTAGCTATGGTTGAACTGACCTTTTAAGTTAATGGGAGATGTGTTTCAAGCTTTGTATAAAACTTGGAGTATTTAAGCACTATAGCACTCATTATGGATGACTTTTCAAATGTTTAAATGCTTTGACCATCTTTAACCTAAAGTCAGTCAGTCTGTGTGTCTGTCTGTCTGTCTGTCTGTCTATATATCTATCTATCTATCCTATGTAATAAAGAGGTAATATGCAAATTGACCGTCACACCCTCTCACTAGATGGCCGCCCCCATGTGGTCACAAGATGGCTGCCACAAGATGGCCAGTAGGCGAGGGCAGTTAGGGGGGACCAGGCCTGCAGGGGAGGGCAGTTAGGGGCGACCAGGCCTGCAGGGGAGTGCAGTTGGGGGGGACCAGGCCTGCAAGGGAGGGCAGTTGGGGGCAACCAGACTGGCAGGGGAGGGCAGTTAGGGGCAACCAGGCTGCCAGGGAGGGCAATTGGGGGCGACCGGGTCGGCAAGGGAGGGCAGTTGGGGGTGATTGGGCCGGCAGGGTAAGGCAGTTGGGGGCGATTGGGCCAGCAGGCGAGGGCAGTTGGGGGCAATCGGGCCTGCAGGGGAGCAGTTAGGTGCCAATCATGCTGGCAGGGGAGTGGTTAGGGGGTGATCAGGCTAGCAGGCAGAAGTGTCTAGGGGCAATCAGGCAGGCAGGCAGGCAGGCAGGCGAGCGGTTGGGAGCCAGCAGTCCCAGATTGTGAGAGGGATGTCTGACTGCTGGTTTAGGCCCGATCCCACTAAACTAGCAGTCGGACATCCCCCAAGGGGACCCAGATTGGAGAGGGTGCAGACTTGGGCTGAAGGACACCCCCTCCCCTAGTGCATGAATTTTGTGCACTGGGCCTCTAGTCCTATCTAATAATAGAGAAACATGGTAATGAACTGTAACTTCGCTACCCTTCCCATTGGCTAATCAGCGAGATATGCAAATTAACTGCCAACCAAGATGGCGGCCGGCAGCCAGGCAGCTGAAGCGAACAGGAGGCTTGCTTGCTCCAGTGACGGAGGAAGCCAAGGTTCCCCGCCTGCCGCCGCCGGCCTCTGAGCTGCTCTCTAAGCAACTATGTTGCAAATATAGAAGCTAAACAAATCCCAGAAACCTGCTTTCAGTCAACTGGGATCTCAGAACTGGAGTCGCAACAAAGTTTCAAATACAGAAGGTAAACAAAGCCCAGATACCTGCTTTCAGCAGCCGAGGTCTCAGAGCTGGAGCTGAGCCTCAGAGCTAAAGCCGGCTCTCAGCTCCAGTGACAGCCATAGAAGGTAAATAAATCCCAGAATAAAAAAGAAAAAAGAAAAAAAGGAGAGGTTGGGAGCTTCAGTCACCCGCCAGCCTGAAAATGGCCCTCAGCCCCTCACTCAGACTGGCCAGGCACCCCAGTGGGGACCCCTACCCTGAAGGGGGTGTGACCAGCTGCAAACAGCCATCATCCCCTCACCCAGGCTGGCCAGGCACCCAAGCGGGACCCCCAACCTGATCCGGAACACCCTACAGGGCCAACCAGCGGCCCCCACCCGTGCACCAGGCCTCTATCCTATATAGTAAAAGGGTAATATGCCTCCCAGCACCGGGATCAGCAGAGCTGCGAGGCCTCCTAGCACCGGGATCAGCTGAGCAGTGAGGCCTCACTGCCCTGGTGTCAAGCGGAGCTGCGAGGCCTCCCAGCACTGGGATCAGCGGAGCCGCGAGGCCTCCTGGCCTCTGGAGCAGCGTGACAGGGGGCAGCGCCCAACCCCCCTGATCGCCCTGCGGCTCTGTGTGTGACAGGGGGCGGGCCACAACCTCCCTATCCGCCCTGCTCTGTTCGTGACGGGAAGGCGCCCCAACCCCCTGATCGGCCCTGTTCTGTGCCTGATAGGGGGGAGCTCCCCAACCCCCTGATCGGCCCTGCTCTGTGTGTGACAGGGTACAGAGCCCCAACCCCCCTGATGGGCCCTGCTCTGTGAGTGACAGGGGGCAGCGCCCCAACCCCCTGATCGGCCGGCTCTGCATGTGACAGGGGTGGCGCCACAACCCCCTGATCCGCCCTGCTCTGTGCGTGACGGGGTGGCACCGCAACCTCCCTATCGACCCTTTCTTGAGTGTGACGGGGCGGCGCCCCAACCCCCCAATCGGCCCTATCCTGAGCGTGACAGGGTGGCATCGCAACCTCCCGTCCGCCCTGCTCTGTGCATGACGGGGCGGTGCCCCAACTCCCCAATCGGCCCTGCTCTGAGCCCGACCAGGGGCTGCACCTAGGGATTGGGCCTGCCCTCTGCCACCCGGGAGCAGGCCTAAGCCAGCAGGTCGTTATCTCCCGAGGGGTCCCAGACTGTGAGAGGGCACAAGTGGGGCTGAGGGATACCCCCCCCTCCACCACTGCACAAATTTTCGTGCACCGGGCCTCTAGTATATATATAAAAGCCTAAGCGACCAAACGACCGGTCGACCAGTCTCTATGACGCACACTGACCACCAGGGGGCAGATGCTCAATGCACGAGCTGCCCCCTGGAGGTCAGTGTGCTCCCACAGCTAACCTCCTATGGCCTGCCAACCTTCCACAGCCCCTCCCCCTGATTGGCCATCCCCGATGACCCCGATCAGGACTGCTGGCTAACCTCCTGCTGGTTCCTCCCCCCAGCCGGCTGGCCAACCTCCTGCATCCCCAATTGGCTCCAATCAGCCCCAATCACCGGCCAGGCTGAGGGACCTCACCCATGCATGAATTCATACACCGTGCACTGTGCCTCTAGTATACTTATAGTTCTCTGGATATTTATTCAAGTTTAACATCTCATTTCTTATTAAAGCTGAAAGATAAAGCTATATGAATTAATACTTTTATATAAATTTATAGAACTTAATTTGAAAAGTTCTACAGTTGTTAATTAATGGTAGAATATAATAAACACTAAACCATTCAAAAAATTTACCTTCTGGAGCCAGTTTAAACTGTCACTTTTTTTTTTTTAATGTAAAGCTATGGATTTTGTTTCTGGGCACCTTGGGTATTCTTTTGAAGTTTGTACTACCTTTTGAGATCTATGATTTAATTAAACATTTCTATTGGTAAAATTAAGGAAGAATACTTCTTAATTCTAGCTAAAAAAAATTCACTTCTTTATAAATTGGGAGTCTATTGACAGTTTGTAAAAACATAAAGTAAGTTTCCTATTACCCTATGAAGGTTTTTGATACACGTGAGCATGATTTATGGCTGAAGTAGTCTGATCTTTTAGATATATGTTAAAATATTTAAAAATTAATTTGTAGTTACTTAATGCAGAAATACATCCTCTTTTAAAAATCTACAAAATTAGCCCTAACCAGTTTGGCTCAGTGGATAGAGCGTCGGCTTGCAGACTGAAGGGTCCCAGGTTCGATTCTGGTCAAGGACATGTACCTTGGTTGCGGGCACATCCCCAGTAGGGGGTGTGCAGGAGGCAGCTGATCGATGTTTCTCTCTCATCGATGTTTCTAACTCTCTATCCCTCTCCCTTCCTCTCTGTAAAAAATCAATAAAATATATTTTTTTTAAAAATCTACAAAATTAGAGGTTTTGTTTTTTGTTTTGTTTTTTAATATACACAGACTAATCCTGATCCCCTTTTTCTACTTAAAGCAAGGCTTTTCAACCTTGGCTAAATATGTTTTAAAGAAAGCAGATATTACTAACTTAAGATATCTTTCAGTAGAATCTTTATATTTCAGATCTTAAAAAATAGTTTTTTTTTCTTTTTCGTGTTTTTATTTTAATCTTTAATTTCTTTATTGGTTAAGGTATTACAAATGTGTTCTCATCCCCCCATTGACCCCCAACCTCCCCCCCCCACTCATGCTCTCATCCCCCTGTTCTTAACACAATTTGTGAAATACTAGAGAAAATCATGAGCTATTGTTACTGAGTTGTTACTGTGTCCTGTTCTACTTGAGAAAAAAAAAGTTTTATGTAACCCAGAAACTGTCAACATAATTTCTTTGTGTGTTGACATTCTGTGGTTTGACAGTTACAACAAGAGATTTAACACTTGAAAATTTTGAATTTCGTTGTAGTCATTAATGACCTTAGTGTATAAAAGAAAGCCACTCTAAATATGTATGTCTTCTTTACATTTTTCTAGATAAAAATGGTGGTAGAGTATTGTGGAAATATGTGACTTTGTCTTTAACTTTTTTCCCCATATTTTACCCATAATCAGTATAAGAATTAACTATTTGATTGCTTTTAAGGCTATGAAAATGAGCCGGAGATCAGCTGACACCAGCCAGAGGAGTTTGGCTTATAATCGAATAGTTGATGCCCTAAATGAATTCAGGTACATATTCTCCACATTCTGATAATATAGAGTTGTTTTGCAGTGTACACAAAAGATTTATTTGTATTCTTTAACTTATTTCTGATAAAATTTAATTCTTTAAATTACTTTCTTTCATTGTCAAAGGAGAGTATAATTCAGTAACCTATTGGTTTCTAAGTTATTAAATATTAAAAATGCTTAGGATTGAGGCACATTAGGGAGCCATCAACAGTGTGATTTTTAGTATTGGACCATTAGACAAACTAAGATGACCAGAAGATACCCTTATTCCAACAGAAATGTGCTTTGTCCTCTGTTAGGCTGTTAGATACAGGGACTAGTTGTTATTTAACCAGTGATAGTAATCAGATGTTCTTGGATACATGGAATACAAGGATGGATGTAGTGAATATGAACTTGATGTTGCTTGATCTTTTCTCTAGATGATGGCAAAGCAAATAGTTTTTCTTCTGCCAGAATTTTCTCACACAACAAAGTTTGTGCCTAAAGCTGCAACAACTGCTGTAACTGCTCTCATTATGGCAAGCAAACATATTGCATACAAACTTACGTTAGGAATCACACAAAGTGACTGATGTGTGTCTCCCTTTGAGAGAACCATTTCAGGACTACTTCATCCTCTCATCTACTTAGTCTTTCCTTCTTTAGCCTGGAGAGATAGTATTGACTTTTTGCTTATTTGCCTAAGAATCCTGCAATATTGTTTCTGAGTTTTACATTTTGCAGCATTACAAGGTAATGAATCTTTGCCCTTGAACTTGAAGCTATTACTTACATTATTGGATTACAGTTCCTTTCTGCAGTCACAAGCTTTGTGGCAGAAGGCCAAGAGTCCCTATTTGAGCTCCGAGGTAACACTGTCATTATAGACCCAGCTGAGGTTACCAGAATAGTAAATATTGTCATAAGACTCATTTCATTTAGAAGATTGATCTTGCTCTTAGGTTATAAACAGTATTTTTATTTAAAACAATTGAATTAAATACTTGCAAGTTAATTGCTTTGGTAATAAGGCAGTATGAATGGCCTAGCCTTAGAATTTTAAGATTGCCTAGAATTTAAAACATGTATGAGTTATAAAATCATTGAAAATATATATCATGATTGAGTGCCTTTCCTTTTATATTAGTGTGATTATTTCACTTCAGTCACTGGAAATCTGAAAGGCTATGTAGGTTAATTAGCATTCTTACAATATCTAAAAAACTTTATAAACTAATAATTTTAAAAAAGATATTTTTATTGATTTCAGAGAGGAAGGGAGAGGGAGAGAGAGATAGAAACATCAATGATGAGAGACTATCATTGATTGGTTGCCTCCTGCACACCCCACATTTGGGATTGAGCCTGCAACCCAAGCATATTCCCTGACCAGGAATCGAACTGAAGGCTATCTGTAGAAGTACTCTAATGTGTACAGCTGATCCTCATTATTTATGAATTCTGTATTTGAGAATTCACTACTTTATAAGATTCATAACCCCAAAATACACTCACCGTGCTTTTACGATCATTTGTGAACATGCACAGAGCAATGAAAAATTTGAGTGGCCTTACACGCACATTCCCAGGTGATATCGGACAAGACAATGCTCTGCGTTCTTATTTCAGCTCTTATTCTTTATATATATGTCCTTCTATATTTCCTTTTATATATATATATATGTCCTTTTAGACATATATATGTGTATAAATATATATATATGTATATATAGTACCAGTTTGTTTTTGCATTTTGTGCTTTTTGTTAGTGATTTTGCTTTTAAAAATGGCCCTCAAATATTGTGCTGAAATGCTGACCAATGTTCCTAAGTGCAAGAAGGCTGTGATGTGCTTTACAGAGAAAAATACATGTGTTAGGTAAGCTTCATTCAGGCATGAGTCATTGTGCTGTTGGCTGTGAATTCGATGTTAATAAACCCATATAGAACAAGATTATGTATTGATGGGTTGGCAAAAATGTTGTGACCCAAAGGCTCACAAGAACTTTGACCCTGTACTTCCCCTAGGAATAGTGACTCAGTGTTTACTAATTCAGTGTTCACATCATTACTGATGTGACTGTAGAACATTACTGCAAATAATGAGACTGTCATACTTAATTTTAAAACTAAATGGTTATTAAAAATTATAATTAGATTTTTAAACTAGGTGATTATTTGAGACCAGAAAAATTAGTGAATTTTGAGTAGTTGAGAAGAGGAAGGAAATGATTCACATGTATACAGAAATCCTGAAATCTAGAGAAGCAGGAAGTACATTTTAGTTAGCATAGCTTCCTTTCAGAAAGATGAGGTCCTTGGATTTTTATGTAGATTTAATGCATAACAAGCAAAACTAAATTATGCGCACAGTTCCCTTACAACTAAAGGAGTCTTTCATTCTCCAAGGACAGCTTAGGAGAAATGAAGAATCAGATGACTGAAAATACTTGCCCTTCTTACCACTGAAGGGCAAGACATACCAGGTAGTCATTAGTGGGGAAGAAAGCACCATTACTTCTAGATCATTGATGACAACATAGAATTGTATATAGGGAGAAGCATTACTCATAATTTCTTTGCACCTGATACACTTTGAGATCATAGTACATATCCTAAACACCAAAACGCTAAGGCATTAGTGTTTCTCAGTGGACCACTATACTAATGTTAATGATCTGCCCCTGACCCATGACACACAGGTTTTTAGTAGACACTAATACACTAAAGAAATTAATAGCAAATGAATTGACCAGCTCATTGATTCATTTATACAGTGTTTCTTTTAATCAAAAAGTAAATTCCCATGGTTAAGAAACAAAAAATATATATATTGAATGGTCTAATAATGAAAAATAAGTGAATCCTATCCAACCTCTCTTATTCCCTTAACTATTTCTTTTGTTATTTACCTTCATATTATTAAGTAGTATCTGGACATTCTTAGTATGCTTTAAAAATAAGCATTTTCACATATCCCTAGTTTATATTCTAGTCATATTTTTCTCTGTAAAATACCTTTAATTCTTTTCTATTTATTTTTAAGTTCTCAGTAATGATTTTATGTCCTGTCAAGAACTCTTTATTAACCACCCTAGTCAGTTTGGCTCAGTAGATAGAATGTTGGCCTCCGGACTAAAGGGTCTCAGATTCAATTCCTGTCAAGGGCATATGCCCGGTTGCAGGCTGGATCCCCAGTAGGGGGCGTGCAGGGGGCAGCTGATCAGTGATTCTCTCATCATTGATGTTTCTCTCTCTCTCTTCCTCTCTCTTTCCCTTTCTCTCTGAAATCAATAAAAACATTTTTTAAAAAATTTGTTAACCTCTTTTTGTCACTTCTATTCATTGGAATATAGCTTGTTCATGTTGGGTCACAATTTAGTGAAAGTTCTTTTCCTTTTTTGGATTGTAGGTGCTAGAGAATTATGCTGAAATGGATGCTAGCACTTGTGGAGTTATCAGAGAATTAGAGACCAATTAGATTCTTAGGGCCCAACTTTACAGGAGTTGTTTAGTCTGATGAGAGTGTAGGACTTTGCTGAATAGATTCTAATGTAAAGGAAAAGAATTGACATTTCAAAGTTATCCTTGAAGCCTTCAAGAGAGAGTGTAAGTCACAAGACTAGCTGTTGCTTAAATAAATGAAATAGGCAGAAGAGCACTATCATAATTACTTAATCCTTTCTTGTGTTGATTCAAGGAAAACTTCAGAAGGTTGAGAGTTAAAATATAGCATGCCATCTATAGTGTCCTCATCATCCTTCACAACTTGACTAAAAAGTCTCAGCTGAGGCAAC
Source organism: Myotis lucifugus (assembly GCF_000147115.1). NCBI lineage: Eukaryota > Metazoa > Chordata > Mammalia > Chiroptera > Vespertilionidae > Myotis > Myotis lucifugus. The sequence continues at coordinate 247,710 of NW_005871348.1, read as the reverse complement.
TAAATGATGCAGATAAACTATTGTGTTTTTTGTTTGTTTGTTTTTAATATATTTTATTGATTTTAGAGAGGAAGGGAGAGGGAGAGAGAAACATCAATGATGAGAGAGAATCATTGATTGGCTGCCTCCTGCACACCCCCCACTGGGGATCGAGCCCGCAACCCAGGCATGTGCCCCTGGACGGAATCGAACCTGGGACCCTTTAGTCCGCAGGCCAACACTCTATCCATTGAGCCAAACCAGCTAGGGCTAAACTGTTGTTTTAAGTGGGTATATGGATAAGCTATTACCCCATTTATAATATTTTTCTTTTCTATGTTGCTCATTATTTTAAATACAGCATATACCTTAGAAATGTAAAACTGGAAGAGGCTTTAGAAATTATCTAGTCCTATCCTTTTACAAGTGGAGGAAACTGATGCTTAAAGTAGGGAGATAATTTATCCAAGGGCACACAGTCATTGGGGGCAGAGCTAGCAGCAGAACCAACATATTATGAGTTTATGTACAGAACATTTTCCATGGTACTGTGCTGATGACCAAAAAAAAGCAACTTGATTTATTTTCTCCTCTCAAAAGCTTTAATAATCTAGGTGTGAGGCCCAAGATGGTAAGGTAACTTTATTTTAAGGTGTGTAATTCTGTGAACTATGAATTTCATAGTGTGTTTTCTTCCTTTTAGGACAACAATTTGTAATCTTTACACAATGCCACGAATTGGAGAACCTGTGTGGCTTACAATGATGTCAGGGATTCCAGAAAAGAACCAGCTTTGCCATCGATTCATGAAGGAGTTCACTTTTCTAATGGAAAATGCTTCAAAAAATCAGTATGTCTGTCTTAATTATCTGCGCTATCTTAAATATCTTAGCTCTTATCTACACTAATCCTATCTAATAAAAGAGAAACATGGTAATTAGCGTACGACCGCTACCCTCCCCATTGGCTAATCAGGGCGATATGCAAATTAACTGCCAGCAAGATGGCAGCCGGCAGCCAGGCAGCTGGAAGCGAACATGAGGCTTGCTTGCTTCAGTGAAGGAGGACACCAACGTTCCCCACCTGCCTTGCCGGCCTCTGAGGTGGCAGTTTGAAACATTGTAACAAATATAGAAGCTAAACAAAACCCCAGAGATCAGCTTTCAGCAGGCCCGGATCTCAGAGCTGGAGATGATACAGTCTTTCGATTATAGAACCGAAACAAACCAGATACCTGCTTTCAGCAGCAGAGGCCTTGGCCCAGAATTTAAAAAAAAGAAAAAAAGGAGCGGTTGGGAGCTTCAGTCACCCACCAGCCTGAAAACAGCCCTCAGCCCCTCACCCAGACTGGCCAGGCACCCGAGTGGAAACCCCCACCCTAAAGGGTGTGTGACCAGCTGCAAACAGCCATCATCCCCTCATCCAGGCTGGCCAGGCACCCCAGTGGGGACCCCCACCCTGATCCAGGACACCCTTCAGGGCCAACCAGCCAGCCCGTACCCATGCACCAGGCCTCTATCCTATATAGTAAAAGGGTAATATGCCTCCCAGCACCGGGATCAGCGGAGCCGCGAGGCCTCCGGCACCGGGATCAGCGTGACAGGGGGCAGCACCTAAACCCCCTGATCGCCCTGCGGCTGTGTGTGTGACAGGGTGTGCGGCCACAATCTCCCTATCCGCCCTGCTCTGTTTGTGACAGGGGAAGGTGCCCCAACCCCCTGATCAGCCCTGCTCTGTGCCTGATAGGGGGGAGCTCCCCAACCCCCTGATCACCCTGCGGCTCTGTGTGTGACAGGGTGCAGGGCCCCAAGCCCCCCCCCC
>NW_005871348.1:203076-245810 GCF_000147115.1 Myotis lucifugus | reverse complement strand
CCCCTTACGGGCCCTGCTCTGTGTGTGACGGGGTAGAGCCATAACCTCCCCATCAGTCCTGCCCTGAGTGTGAGAGTCGCGGCGCCCCAACCCCCTGATCGGCCCTGCTCTGTGTGTGACAGGGGGCGGTGCCCCAACTCCCCTATCGGCCCTACTCTGTGCGTGACAGGGGGTAGCTCCCCAACCCCCTGACGGGCCCTGCTCTGTGCGTGACAGGGGGGAGCTCCCCAACCCCCTGATGGGCCCTGCTCTATGCGTGACAGGGGGGAGCTCCCCAACCCCCCTGATGGGCCCTGCTCTGTGCGTGACAGGGGGGAGCTCCCCAATCCCCTGATCGACCCTGCTCTGTGCGTGACAGGGTACGGAACTCCAACCCCTTTGATGGGCCCTGCTCTGTGCGTGACAGGGGGCAGCGCCCCAATCCCCTGATTGGCCCTGCTCTGTGTGTGACAGGGTATGGAGGCCCAACCCCCCCTGATCGGCCCTGCTCTGTGCGTGACGGGGTGACACCGCAACCTCCCCATCGACCCTGCCTTGAGTGTGACAGGGGGCGGTGCCCCAACCCCCCAATCGACCCTACCCTGAGTGTGACTGAGGGTGGCATCGCAACCTCCCAATCCGCCCTGCTCTGTGCATGACAGTGGGCGGCGCCCCAACTCCCCAATCGGCCCTGCTCTGAGCCCAACCAGGGGCTGCACCTAAGGATTGGGCCTGCCCCCTGCCACCCAGGAGCAGGCCTAAGCCAGCAGGTCGTTATCTCCTGAGGGGTCCTATACTGCGAGAGGGAACAGGCCGGGCTGAGGGACCCCCCCACCCCCCCAGTGCACAAATTTTTGTGCACCGGGCCTCTAGTAAAAGAGAAACATGCAAATTGGTGTCACTCCGCTACCCCCACCAGCCAATCAGGATGAGCATGCAAATTAACCCAACAAAGATGGCGGTTAATTTGCATATGCAGGCACGGAGCGAAGACTGAAGGCTTTGCCCAAGCGAAGACTGAAGACAACGGAAGACTGAAGAGGCTTGGCTTCTCCGCTGCGAAGGCCTGGGTCCCGGGTGCCAGAGGAAAACCGGTGCTGGCAGCCAGGGGAAGGAAGGTCTATTGCACGAATCTCTTCGTGCAACGGGCCTCTAGTTTACTATAACTAGATATCAAATTATAATCAAACTCAGTTATAAAAGTAAAAGAATTAACCATTACCTTTGTAATTATTAGATATTAGTAGTATTAATAAAATGAATTCTAAAAGATAATGCAATATAAGGTATGTAAAAAGGCCAAAGAACTTTATGAATAAGAAACAGTAAAAATGTCTTATGTGTGAAATTATAAGTCCTGACATCTTACAGAACTGTCTGAAGCTTTCCATTTTTTGTGAATTGTATCCACTTTTAATGTTTTATTCTATAAAAAAGAAATTTAACAATATAAGAAGTGCCAGGATTCTAGTAATTCATTTTTTTAAAAATAGTGGTGGGTGTGTTTTTTGTTGTTGTTTTTTAAATATTTTTTTATTGATTTCAAAGGGAGGAAGGGAGAGAGAGAGAAACATCAATGAGAGAGAATCATTGATTGGCTGCTTCCTGCACGCCCCCTACTGGGGATCGAGCCCACAACCCAGAAATGTGCCCTGAATAGAAATCGAACCATGACCACCATGGTTTCATGGGTCAACACTCAACCACTGAGCCATACCGGCTGGACCCTGTGATCCATTTTTAAAGTGATATTTTATCATATTTTTTCTCATCAAATTCCCAGAATTCACATGAGTAATTCAAATTTTTTTAATTCTCTTTGATGGTAGGTTGTTTAATGCTTTCCTTCATTTTCCCATTTAGTACTTTGGAAATGTATAGACCTCCTGGTTAATTTGTTAATAAATTGTGTAAATTAAACACTGAAAAAAATCCATAGTTTTTAATGTAAAACCGCATATTTGTTTTGTAATTACGATCAGAAATAGTTCCTTGTGAATGCTGTCTTTATTTCAAGGATTTTCTTTGACTCCCACACAACCAAAAAATTAATTAACTTTCATTTTTATCCCGGATATGCCTATCCTCTCCCCTTTCTTTTCGTATGCTGTTTGGCCATATGAGAATATGTACTCTCTTTGCTTTATTCTGTCACTGTATTTACCTGAGGTTTCATGAAGGCAAATTGGAATCTGATAAGATGCATTTTGTTTTCAGATTCTTGCCAGCACTTATTACTGCAGTTCTGACCAATCATCTTGCCTGGGTTCCAACAGTCATGCCAAATGGACAACCACCTATAAAAATATTTTTAGAAAAACATTCCTCTCAGAGTGTGGACATGTTGGCAAAAACTCATCCATATAACCCACTTTGGGCACAGCTGGGTATGTAGTCTAATAACCTTTATATTATGCATTATACTTAGACTTTTGTGCAACTGTCTGGAGTTATTTTATAGCCAAAAGAAAAGGAAGTAAGCGCTCTTTTTTACCTCCTTCATTCTAAAGCACCTGTTCATTACTTGTCATATCTGCTGAATTGTCTTATTCTCCCCTCCCTATTTTATGTTGAATACTAGTGGCCTGGTGCACGGATTTGTGCACATTGAAAGGAAATTAATTAGAGGAAATATCTTCATATCACTATTCGCCCTTTCTCTATAATAGAAGTATCAACCAAATTCATGATTGACAATGACAGATTGAAACACACACATGCGATTGGCACCAGCAAGAGCTTTATACGTATCGCACATGCGCGAGTCAACTTAGCCTTTTATATATAGAATAAAGTTGTTTAATTAGACCTGCTTTCTGATATAACTAAACTTTTTCCAGCCCAGTAAAGCACCCCAACTTTTCTTTCAGGTAATTGTCAGCAACACAGCAGTAAATAGCAATACAAAGCAGATTATTATTGTAGATCACGCAGGGAGAACAAAGGGTAAAATATTTAACTGTAGCAGTGTTTGACTATATTCTGCGCAGTGAGAAAACCTGAAGTTATTTTCAGGGTCCACCATTTCTTCTTTTCAGTCAGGTCAGGTTTCTAAACTTTCTAAATCTCCATTTTCCAGCTAATGAAAAGAAAATAGGATTCCACTGAATGTTCTTTCTACCTACTCCAGGATTTCTGTGAGGATCAAATGAGATGAGGCAAACGCTTTACAGACATTTGATTTACAGTATAAAATGTTTGTACCTGGCTATAAAGCAAGTCATGTTCCTGGGCTGAAGAAACTCCAAGGAGGCTAGTCGCTAGGGAGAGGAAGCTGGGCATTGCTACGTGATGTAATTACCCAACGCCCACAGCAACGGTTTCCAGGCTGGGCTGGGCTGTAGGCCGCATTTTGTGCCATGGTTTCTCGGCAGCGTTGGCTGCAATTTGGTGGGCTGTCACTCCATGGTGGTGGCGAGGCCTGTATCCCACTTGGGGAAAGCTGAGCATTGCTTTGTTGCCGCCAGGTCCGTTGTGCCATTTCTCTGTAAATGGCCAGTGCGCATCACGGCAGCTCCTGCATTGAGTGTCTGCCCCTTGGTGGTCAGTGCGCGTCATAGCGATCGGTCAGACGGTTGGAGGGACACTTAGCATATTAGCCTTTTATATAGAGAGAGATTCCTTATAGAGAGCTGCAGTTGGAGCAAGGGAAGCAGGATAATGTTTGGTTCACTAGTAACTTCAGGATCTTCAGGGGGGTTTGTGTTAGATCCTTTGCCTAGAAAGAATGAGTCAACAAAGTGACGCATGATAGTACAATACTAGGTGTACCGGTTAATAATGGTGGATTTTTTAATCAAAGAAAACACGATAATTTCAAGAGGAACATCAAAAGTGCTTTATTCAAAGTAATCTCCATCGCTGGCTACACATTTCCCCCATCTTTCAGGTAATTTGTGGATACCGTCCCAATAGAACTTTGCTTGTTTTGAGGCAAACCATTCAGAGACCCAATTTTCCACTTCTTCATATGTTTTGAAGTGCTGCTCAGAAAGTGTGTGTGCCATCGATCGGAACAAGTGGTAATCTGAAGGAGCAAAGTCTGGTGAATACGGCGGGTGGGTTAATACTTCCCAGGCAAGATCTTTTAACGTGTCTTTAACTGGTTTTGAAGTGTGTGATGATGCGTCATCACGAAGCAAAATTACTTTGCTGTGTCTTCTGGCCCGTTCTGGTAGTTTCACGATCAAAATGTAGTTCAGATTGATTATTTGTTGTCGGTAGCGATCAGTATTAACAGTTTCACCTGGTTTTAGAAGCTCATAATACACCACACCTTCTGATCCAACCAAATGCAGAGCATTGTCTTATTTCCGAAGCGATTTGGCCTTGCAGACGATGTTGATGGTTGACCTGGATCAACCCATGATTTTGTGCATTTGGGATTCTCAAAATAAACCCACTTTTCATCGTCAGTCACAATTCGATGCAAAAAAGACTTTCTTTCGTGCTGTTGAAGCAACATTTTACTGACGACTTTTCGGTTTTCCATTTGTCTTTCATTCAGTTGATATGGCACCCATTTTCCTTCCTTTAAAATCTTTCCCAATGCTTGCAAACAATGGGAAATTGTTTGCTGAGCAACGTTTAATCTTTCTGCAAGTTGTTTTTGAGTTTGACATGCATCTTCATCCAATAATGCTTGTAATTGTTGGTCTTCAAACTTTTTCGGTTATCTGGACGTTCTTTGTCTTTCACATAGAAATCATCACTTTTAAAGTGTTTAAAGCAGCATTCACCAGTATTTTGAGATGGAACATGTTCACCATAAGCTTCTCGAAGTATACGATAACTTTTTCTTCAAAATAATGAATTAAACCTCCCGCAAATGCTCTTTTTTTGGCACGAAATTTGACATTTTTAAGCATAACAATATCTATGATGTTAACACCTTCAGCAAATTTGATATATGAAGTTTTGAGCTTGCTGTCAATACAGCAAAATAGCATACATATTAAATCGCATATATATCAATATACATGTAACTCCATCTATTGAAAAAAATCCACATTATTAACTGGTACATCTAGTAAATCCAGTTAACTGAAAAGCAGAGGTTTGTATTGTTCCACTTTTGTTTGTTGAGTAATTTTGGAGAATGTTTCCCTTCGTGCTAGGCCTCAGGGAATAAATGGTTAATAGAGGAGAGAGGGGGTAGTTGATGAGTAGACAGTCATTAGGAAGGCAGTGTAGTAAGGTGCTTAAAAAGCACAGGCTGTGGAATCAGGCAGGCCACATTTGGATCACAGTTCCTTTATTTGCAAAGTGGGGATAATTAATAGGTAGTACAAACTTCATAAAGTTGTGAAAGTGCTTAGGACAGTGACTGTTAAATGTAGCTACCCTTACTCTATTGCTGTTAGGTAATCGGGGAGGAATATGATGAGAACATGTTGGTGACCTCATAGAAACTTCCTTTAGGTTGTGTTGGTAAATTAACTTGCCAGGCAGATTGTCATGTGGCTTATTAATTCATGTAACCAACCTCCCTTCTTTCCCTTTCTCCTTCCTTGCTTCCTTCCTCCCACCCTCTCTCTTCCCTCCTTTTCTTCCTTCCTCTTCTCCTTTTTTCTACTGAATTACAGAGTAATTAATATATAGTAAACACATATGTAAAGTATATAATTTTGTAAGTTTTGATGTATATGTCAAAATATATGTCTCTGAAACCATCACTAAAATCAAGATGGAGAACATATCCATCACTTCCAAAATTATCTCATGCCCTTCCTCCTGTTTTTCACCACTCTTCCTGTTCACTGTCCCATATACCCAAGTAGCCACTGTTCTGCTTTCTGTCACTATAGATTAGTTTATATTTGCTAGAGTTTTAAAGAAATAGAGTCATAGTAGTATATGCTTTTGTTTAATTATTTTGAGATTCACCTATCTTTTATTTATTAATAGTTCATCCTTTTTTAATGCTGAGTAGTTTTCTGTTGTATGGTTAATAACTCCTTTTTTCAAATCACATGATTCAGTATCATTTTTGGGGGGGACATTTCAAACCTATTTTCACTTCTATAGTTATATATTGAGTACATGATATATCTAAGGCTCTGTGCAAAGAGCAAAGAACATTGGAGGGTATAAAATTATATCTGGTCTTACCCTCAAGAAGTTGACAGTATTATTCTATAGGTAATGAATATGTGAGCAATAATGATAATTCAAAAAGCAACTATAAGAGAAATAAAAAATTCAGTGGGAGTTCAGTTGGGGAAACTTTTGCCCAAGGGAAGATGATTGGGTTGGTAGCTTTGGACTGATAAAAATACAGAAGGAAAGGAACAAAAATAACATGAGTAAAGGGGTCTAGGTGTTGAAAGTTCTGAGCATATTCAGTTTAAGTAGTCTACTTTAAATGGGACTTTGGGTGCATAAGAAGGTAACCTGTAGAAGTAAAGTGGAAATAGTCATGAAAGACTCAGTTGCCATGCCAAAGTAGTTCAATTTATTTAGTAATTAGTGGGAGCCTTGGGAATAGCTTTGAATAGTGGCATGATGGTATTAGGGCCAGTGTCTTAGCTTAAAAAAGAAAATTTAGCATAATACTGTTTGTAGCATACCTTTATTTGAGACTTAATATGTGTTCGTTCCTTTAAAAGGTGTGAAGCTTTTATAAAATTTAAATAGAGGTTTTAAGTATTTATACTAACAACTTGCAAAATTCAATTATATTTAAATTAATGACTTTGTATTGTCCATTTTAAAGTGTTTAAACCTTTTTTTGGTTTAAGTTGAGGTATAGCATAAATATAGAATGACATTGGTAACTCTTAGTTACTCCTGCCCCCTTTTATAATGTAGTTATTGTTTATGTCTAGTATGGATACAAAAGTGAAAATGAACCACATGGCTAAATGTGTTTCCCTTTGTTTTCCTCTTAGGATAGGTCTCACTCTTCCTGCCTTTTCTGGTCTGTCCTAAGGCCCCCAACCCTTGAGAGAATGGAAAGGAAAATGAGCTTTTAAAACCATGGGTGCTATAGGGTTCTGATTAGGGTAGCAAAAATTAATGTTTGGTGTTATGATTTAAATCAAGGAAGATGAAGTGTATGATGTGACCACTCTAGCTCTGTCCATTCCACCACCACTCCCTTCCTCTCCTTGTCCCCCAGAAGGTATTGTGCTTCCCTTCTCTGCATTGGATGCAGCTACAGAATATTTTTGTACATAGTATTTTAGACAGTACTTCTCCACCTAGATGGAGGGCTTTGCTTCTCTACTTGGGGCCTGACACAAAATATTCTTATTAAATCCAACTTTTACAACTGACTTCTTGCTTGAGGTTTCAAAACCATAGCAACTTCTTAAGGAGGAAGATGGAAAACCCCTGCATTCATCTTTCTCTTTGATTTAGACCACTCATCTTATCCTATTCTTTTGAATAGTTACTCACCTATTAAAGAACTCAGAATAAAACCCGAACCCTCATACAATAAGAGTAGGTTTCCATTCATTGAAAATAGCTTGCTTAGCTGCATGAGTAAAGGATGTGTCCATTAACTTATTTTTCCATTGCAGGGGACTTGTATGGTGCTATTGGCTCTCCTGTAAGGTTAGCAAGAACTGTGGTAGTTGGCAAACGACAAGACATGGTCCAGAGGCTGCTTTACTTTCTTACTTATTTTATAAGATGCTCTGAACTTCAAGAAACCCATCTTTTAGAAAATGGAGAAGATGAAGCCATTGTTATGCCAGGCACAGTAATTACAACCACGCTAGAGAAAGGTGAAATAGAAGAATCTGAATATGTGCTTATCACAATGCATAGAAACAAAAGCAGTTTGCTCTTTAAAGAGTCAGAAGAAACAAGGACTCCTAATTGTAACTGTAAATATTGTAGTCATCCACTCTTTGGGCAAAATTCAGAGAATGCTTTGAGAAAAGAGAGGGAAGATATTCAAAACACCCCTAAGGAGTTGCTAGGAATTGCAGATGAATGTGGAATGATTTCTCCTTCTGACTGCCAAGAAGAAAATGCTGTTGATGTTGAACAGTGCAGAGATAAATTAAGAGCTTGCCTTGACACCAAGTTAGAGACAATTGTTTGCACAGCATCTGCTCCAGTTGACAAATGTGCATTGTTGAAATCAGGCTTAGAACCAGCAGAAGAAACATGGCAGAGTGAGGAATTGCTGGATTCTGGTAATCACGCAGGCAAGGTGCTGAGATCCACAGGAATGGTTCTGGAAAAAAAACCTCCAGATAAGCTTGTGACCGCTGCATTTTCTTGTGAGGCAACCCAGACAAAGGTTACTTTCTTGATTGGGGATTCTATGTCACCTGACTCAGATACTGAACTCAGGAGTCAGGCTGTGGTGGATCAGATCACCAGGCATCACACCAAACCACTGAAGGAAGAAAGAGAGGCTATTGATCTCCATCAAGAAACTAAACAAACAACTAAGGACCAATCTAGAGAGTCTGATATACCAATGGTTTCTGGAGAGCCCTGTGAACTTCCCTGTTGGAATCATTCAGACCCAGAAAGCATGAGCTTATTTGATGAATATTTTAATGATGATTCCATTGAAACCAGAACTATTGATGATATCCCAGTTAAAACAAGTACAGACAGTAAAGAACACTGCTGCATGTTAGAGTTTTCAAAAAGATTATGTACAAAAAATAGCAAACAGAACAATGAACTTTGTAAATGTGTAGAAGCAGTTCATCAAGATTCATGTAAAACCTGCTACCCTCAGCAGGATCAAAGAGGTACACTCTCCCTTCTTGTCCCCCATGGGGATAGAGAGAGTTCAGAGAAAAAAAATGCTGTAGGAACTGAATGGGACATTCCAAGAAATGAAAGTTCAGATAGTGCCCTTGGGGATAGTGAAAGTGAAGATACAGGTCATGATATGACTAGACAAGTAAGCAGTTATTATGGAGGAGAGCAAGAAGATTGGGCAGAAGAAGAGGAAATACCTTTTCCTGGGTAAGTAGGAAGTTTCAATCTATAATAGGCCTTATGTAGATATGTACCATTCTTTTATTTAGTTTGTCTCTGAAAGTTGGTAGCAGCTAATATGAAAGACAGATCATTGTCCTGGACGATTCAGTTATCATGTCCTATTACTCATAGGAAAGATTAAAGGCTAAGTCCTATAGGCACTCCAGGAAGGCTTTGTGGAGGCAGTAGAGAAAAGTAATGTTGGTGTGTAGGAGACTTCTTACTTCTTAGGAATTTTCAAGCCATTTAGGAGTGAATAATCATGCTCCAAAAAGGAACCTATGCTGAGTTTGGCAACTAGGGAGAGAGAATCACTGAGAAGGTAATAAATGGCTGTTACAAATAAATTTGGCCAACACTAAGAGGAAAACAGGAAATGTATATAATATTCTGGATTAACTGTACAAGGAGAAGATTCATACTTGAGAAAAGTTAGAAACCAAACTTTGGATTTATGAGGTATTTAACTACTTTGTTTTGGATGATGGTTTTCATAATCTGATTGTATTAAGAATCTGTTATACAAGGGACAGCATTCCTAAAGTCTGTTATGAAATATTTATGCTTACCTCATTAGAAAGTTGTTCATTAGACCCTCTTCTCTGGATAGGAGTATTTTGTGGATCTGACTGGACCTTTTTTCTAGGTCAAAGTTAATTGAAGTGAGTGCTGTTCAGCCCAACATCGCCAATTTTGGGAGGTCCTTGTTAGGTGGCTACTGTTCGTCTTATGTGCCTGACTTTGTTCTTCAAGGAATTAGTAGTGATGAGAGGCTCCGTCAGTGTCTGCTGTCAGATTTGTCCCATGCTGTGCAGGTGAGTGACCATCACTGCTGTTGAATTTATTTAGAATTAACTCTTAACCAGTGGAACCCAGAATTGCCTTATATTTTTGTTACACTTCACTGTGTAATACAATCATTGTTCTCTGAATCAGTCACTTTCTCTAATAACTGTTTGTTTGTATCTGACATCATGAAAGTGAGTAGAGAGTTCCAATATCCAATTATCACTAGATTATATCAATTTTGGAGTCTGTATTCATAAGGGATATTCGTCCATAGCTTTCTTGTGATGTTTTTCTCTAGCTTTAAAAACAGAATGATACTAGCCTTATAGAGTGAGTAGGGGGGAAGTGTCCCCTTCTCTTTCTCTCAAGATTCTCTGGAAGGTTGTTGTTGCTTTTATTTGTTTGTTTCCTCTAAGCGTTTGATAGAATTTATCAGTAAAACCATCTGGGTCTAGAAGCCACTTTTTCTTTTCAAATATAGGTGTTTAAAGCTAGAAAAAATTTTAATGAGAATATGCTCATTATTTATTTATTTTTCTTTTTTTTCTTTCTTTTTTTAAAATTAAATCTTTACTGTTCAGATTATTACAGTTGTTCCTCTTTTTTCCCCCCATAGCTCCCCTTCACCCAGTTCCCACCCCACCCTCTACCCTTACCCCCGTCACCCACTATTCTCATCCATAGGTGTACAGTTTTTGTCCAGTCTCTTCCCACACCCCCCACAACCCTTTCCCCCCTGAGAATAGTCAGTCCACTCCCTTTCTATGCCCCTGATTATATTATATTCACCAGTTTATTCTGTTCGTCAGATTATTTATTCACTTGATTTTTAGATTCACTTGTTGATAGATGTGTATTTGTTATTCATAATTTGTATCTTTACCTTTTTCTTCTTCTTCCTCTTCTTAAAGGATACCTTTCAGCATTTCATATAATACTGGTTTGGTGGTGATGAACTCCTTTAGCTTTTCCTTATCTGTGAAGCTCTTTATCTGACCTTCAATTCTGAATGATAGCTTTGCTGGATAAAGTAATCTTGGTTGTAGGTTCTTGGCATTCATCACTTTGAATATTTCTTGCCACTCCGTTCTGGCCTGCAAAGTTTCTGTTGAGAAATCAGTGACAGTCGTATGGGTACTCCCTTGTAGGTAACTGATTGTTTCTCTCTTGCTGCTTTTAAGATTCTCTCTTTGTCTTTTGCCCTTGGCATTTTAATTATGATGTATCTTGGTGTGTTCCTCTTTGTATTCCTTTTGTTTGGGGTTCTCTGTGCTTCCTGTACTTGTAAGTCTATTTCTTTCACCAGGTAGGGGAAGTTTTCTGTCATTATTTCTTCAAATAGGTTTTCAATACCTTGCTCTCTCTCTTCTTCTGGCACCCCATAATTCTGATGTTGGTACGCTTGAAGTTGTCCCAGAGGCTCCTTACACTATCTTCATATTTTCGGATTCTTTTTTCTTTTTGTTTTTCCGGTTGGGTGATTTTTGCTTCTTCGTATTTCAAATCTTTGACTTGATTCTTGCAATCCTCTAGTCTGCTGTTGGAACTCTGCATAATATCCTTTATTTCAGTCAGTGTATGCTTAATTTCTAGTTGGTCCTTTTTCATAACCTCGAGGGTCTCACTAGATTTCTTGAGGGTCTCACTAAATTTATCGGTGGTCACACTAGATTTCTTGAGGGTCTCACTAAATTTATCAGCGGTTTCTAGAAAATTCTTGAAAAACCTTAAAAGTGTAGTTTTGAACTCTATATCCAGTAGTTTGCTTTCCTCCATTTCTGTCATTTGTGACTTGTTTCTTTGTCTCCACATTTTTTATGCTTTCCTGTGTTGGTAGAGTGGCTTTGTGTGCTAGGTGTCCTATAGGGCACAGTGGCTCAGCCTCCCCAATTACCTGAGGTGGACACTCTTGGTGCACCCCTTTGTGGGCTGAGTGCACAGTCTTGTAGTTAAGCCTTGATTGTTGTAGGTATCACTGGGAGGAATTGACCTCCAGGCCAATTGGCTGTGAGAATCAGCTGTGTCTGCAGTGGGAGAACTTCTGTGCTGGAGACACCCTTCTGGGGCAAGACTTGCTTCAGTGGGGCTTTGGTGCTCACTGAGTCTGCCCCCTGAGTGTGTTCCTTATGGATCTGAGGAGTTGTAATCTGGATGGTCCCACTCTGACCACTGGGTACACTGGCTCTTGGATCTCTAAGGAGGTGCTAATTTAGCCTCTGCCTGAGGCTACCCAGCAGGAGCTATGGAGAGATTCCCCTTCCTTTTTGGGGGTTAGGAGGTGCCCAGATGAGGCCCAGCTGTGAAGCAATGCAAGCTGCTGTGGGGCCTTGGACCTTCTTTAGGAAGTTCTGGGTCTCTCTGATTCAGCTGCAGTTTGTTAGGTAATTTTCAGGTTGCAAAGGGCCAGGCCTTTCATATGCAGAAGCCTTTGTGCACAGGTTGGGTGGGGCAGGGTCTCAGGTGATCAACAGGGCAGAGCAAGCAGCTATGGCTGCTCCCCAGACCTACCCTAAGAGGCCCCGAGTCTCAGTGTCACGGTAATCGCTGCATGCACCTCTGAGAGAAAGCCGCCCTCGAGTTCTGCCTGATGCCAGACAGTCCAGTTTCTCCCCGTATGAGTCTGGGTTCATGTGCGCCGCGTCCGCAGTTGCCAGCCCTTTCCACGTGTGCCTTCGTACCTCTGCACTTCCACACCTCCTCTGAGTCTCAGTGTGCTTTTCTCTTTCCTTCTAGTTGTAGAATTTCCACTCAGCCAGCCTTCCTGTGGTTCTGGATGATGTCTGTTTTGTCTTTTAGTTGTATTTTTGAAGCGGTTGTGCGAGGCAGCAATTTCCGGTGTTTACCTATGCCGCCATCTTGGTTTCTCCTATTTATTTTTTATTGATTGATTTTTAGATAGGGGGGGAGAGAGTGAGAGAGGGGGAGAGAAACATAAACATTTATTTGTTGCTTCACTTATTTATACATTTATTGCTTGCTACTTGTAAGTGCCCTGACTGGACATCAAACCTGCAACCTTGGCATGTCTGGACCACACTCTAATCAACTAAGCACTCAGCCAGGGTCAAATGAGAATATTTTATATATTTTTATTGATTTCAGAGAGGAAGGGAGAGGGAGAGAGAGCTAGAAACATCAATGATGACAGAGAATCATTGATTGGCTGCCTCCTGCATGCCCCCCACTGGGGATCAAACCCACAGCTCAGGCGTGTGCCCTTAACTGGAATCAAACCTGGGACCCTTCAGTCTGCAGGCTGACACTCTATCCACTGACCAAACCTGCTAGGGCCCTAAAGAGAATATTTTAAATTGCTAATTCAATTTCTTGTTAAATATTTATTCTGATTTTCTTTTTCTCCCTGAGTCAATTTTGGTGATTTCTGTCTTTCTAGAAATTAGTTAGTTTCAATATATTGGAATAAAGTTGTTCATAGTATATACTTATAATCCTTTTATTTATTTTTTTTAATATATTTTATTGATTTTTTACAGAGAGGAAGGGAGAGAGACAGAGAGTTAGAAACATCGATAAGAGAGAAACATCGATCAGCTGCCTCCTGCACACTCCCTACCGGGGATGTGCCCACAACCAAGGTACATGCCCTTGACCGGAATCGAACCTGGGACCCTTCAGTCCGCAGGCTGACGCTCTATCCACTGAGCCAAACCGGTTTCGGCTTATAATCCTTTTAATTTCTATAAGGTCTCTGGTTATGTCCCCTCTTTTATTTGTGATTTTTGTAATCTGTATTGTTCTTTTTTCCTCCCAAAAAGGTAGGGGATTCTCCAAAGAAGAGTTCATTCATGCCTTGATTTCATTAGTAGATACTTTTGGCCCACATACATTAAACATCAGCAAGCAGTGGCCCATGGGACAAATACACCTACTTTCTGTAAATACAGTTTTTTTGCAATGTGACCACACCCATTTATTTATGTATTCTGTGACTATTTTTCTGCCTCGACAGCAGAGTTGAGTCATTGAGACAGTGATCATACATCTCCTAAAGCCAAAAATATTTTCTATCTGGTTCTTTACAGGAAAGGTTTGCTGATTCTTATTCTAGCTTAAGGTTTGTCAGTTTTGTTGATCTTTTCAAGGAAACAACTTTTGTCTCAATTGATTTTTTCTGTAATCACTTTATATTTCATTGTTTTCTATCATAATTTTATTATTTTGTTCCTTCTGATTGCTTTGGGTTTAGTTTGCTCTTTTTCTAGCTTCTTAAGGTAAAAGCCTATGTTATTGATTTGAAACATTTTTTTTTCAAATATAAGCGTTTAAAGCTAGAAATTTTCCTTATAAGCACTTTTTTAACTGAGTCTCATAAATTTTTTTTTTAATATATTTTATTGATTTTTTACAGAGAGGAAGGGAGAGGGATAGAGAGTCAGAAACATCGATGAGAGAGAAACATCGATCAGCTGCCTCCTGCACATCTCCCACTGGGGATGTGCCCGCAACCCAGGTACATGCCCTTGACCGGAATCGAACCCGGGACCCCCCAGTCCACAGGCCGACGCTCTATCCGCTGAGCCAAACCGGCCTCGGCAGAGTCTCATAAATTTTGATGTTGTGTTTTCATTTGCATTTACTTCCAAGTATTTTCTAATTTGACCCATGGGTTATATAGAAGCATGATGTTTACTTTCCAAATGTTTGTGAAATTCTTGATTTTTTTTTATTGTTCTCTAAATTAGTTCCATTGTGGTCAGACAAAATACTTTGTCTGATTTCAGTTCTTTTAAACTTATTAAGACTTGTTTTATGGCCCAGCATATGGTCTATTCTGGAGAATGGTCCATGTGCATTGAAAGAGTTATTGGGCAAAGTGTTCTATAGATGTCAGGTCAAGTTGCTTGATAGCCTATGTCCTTGCTGATTTTCTGTCTAGTTGTTCCATCAGTTATTGAGGGTGGATATTGGAGTCTCCAACTGTTGCTGAATTTTCTATTTTTCCCTTCAATTCCATCTGTCACTTTAATTAGTTTTTGTTTTAACAAAACTTTTCCTTCTTCCCACCCAACCCCCCATAATAACCATTAAAAAGGAAATGAAGAAAGCCATCTAGGAAAATATGGGTGAGAAAATATGACTCAGTGAGCAAGCAGACACTTAATTGTTAGTCAAAAAGGTTTAAACCTATATCTGTAGAAAATTAAAGTTGTACATTTTAGTGCTTTATTATATAGTAGGGGAATTATGGTAAATCCAGGAAAACTTAGTCACACTCACATTCTTTATATTTAAAAAGCTATATTGCTCAACCTTTTAATATCAAATATTTACTGACATTCTTTGTTGTGAACATAGTGCTAACACTTCAAGGGATATATAGATGAAAAGGGAATAGTTTCTGACCTCAAGTTATTTACTTAGTAATGGAGAAAAATAAGGCAAGTAAATGAGTAAGTGTAGTACAACATATAAAAAAATAAATACTTGAAGAAGGTTCAGAAAGTAATTTAATGCTTCAGAAGAAACAAATTATATCAGTTGATGATATTTGTTCTTCAGGGTGAAGGAACTATTTCTGTATTTTCAATTCTGTCCTCCCAATGCCTAATAGAGTGCTGAGTAAGTACTTGAATAGGAAATCCCATGTGGGTCCTTGTAATGCTCTGTGTGTTTTCTTGTCTTTCCTTACGCCTGATCTTAGTCATTCAGTCTCTTTTCTTTCTCCTCTGTACTCATTACCACACACGGTGCTCTTCAGTGTTTTCTCTGAAAGCCTGACAATGGGTGGGGTTACTGTCTCCTATTGAAGACAAAGCATTTTGGTGTTGAGTTGCTACCTGCTAATTACTAGGGAAGAATAGTAATAGTAATAAGCATTTAGTATTTATTGTGTTCCTAGTGTGTATTAGACACTTAAATGTAATACCTCAATCTTAAAATAATCCCTTTGTAGTACTTACTATTACCACTCTTATATTTCAGGTATAGCATGGAAAGATTTTTAAATTACATAGATAGGTAATGGCAGAGCTAGAAATCAATCCCAATCTTAACTAAGCCTGTTCTTACGCTATGCTTCTAAACTTCTGTGCCATACTGTCTCTAAAATAGATGAACGAAGGTTACTACAGATACAGATAGCAAGATTGGCATTACAAAGCTTGCAAGGCTTTTACATTAGTAGTCCCATTCTATTGCTCTTGGAGCCTTTTCACTATGGTAAAAAAAAAAATGAATGTTTTGTCTTCTGCCATCTGTTTCAGTAACTGGGTTTCTAGTCTTTCATATTTTATACACACACACACATATACATATATGTAATTTTTAAAAATCTTTATTGTTGAAAGTATTACAGCTGTCCCCTTCCCCCTTCACCCGGCTCCTGCCCTCTCCCCAGGCCTTCACCGCACTATTGTCTGTCCAAGGGTTATGCATATATGCATATAAGTTCTTCAGTTAATCTCTTCCCACTCCCTCACCTCTGCCTTCCCTCTGAGATTTTCAGTCTGTTCCAGGATTCTGTGTCTCTGGATCTATTTTGTTCAACAGTTTATTTTGTTCATTAGATTCCACATATGTGTAAGATCATGTGATACTTGTTTTTCTCTGACTGGTTTATTTCGCTTAGCATAATACTCTCCAGGTTCCTCCACATTGTCTCAAAGGGTTATCCATACGGGAATTATCCATATTTATCTCCCGATTATCAACAGCAATCCTAGCCATACTTCAGTGTCCTATCCCTATGACCCTTCTACTGTGAAACTCCCAGTCACACAGAACTCCCTGTTGCCCTCTTATACTACCCCAGCACTTGGTTTCTATTTCATCTGTTACATGTCTTTTTATTTATTTAAAAAAATTTTTTAAATATATTTTTATTGATTTCAGAGAGAAAGGGAGAGGGATAGAGAGATAGAAACATCAATGATGGGAGAGAATGAGTGATTGGCTGCCTCCTGCATGTCCCACACTAGGAATCTAGCCCGCAACCCAGGCATGTGCCCTGACCGGGAATCGAACCCTGACCTCCTGGTTCATAGGTCTACGCCCAATCCAGGTCAATGGCTGGGCTATACATGTCTTTTTATAGCCAGGTGTATTTCTATTTATCTTTCTCATAAGACTGTGAGCTTCATTTTTTTTTGTTTCCTTAGCATCAAACAAAAAGATTTATTCAAAGCAGTTGTTCATTAACTGCGCAAAAGTATATCCTTTGAGAGTGCCAAACCTGGGTTTATCCGGGAGGAAACTTACATTCTTAACTATAAAATTGTAATAACATAACATTTGAAAGGAAAAAGGCCATTGGGTCCAAGTATTTCAAATTATTACATGTGTCTCAGTCTTATTGCTGCTAATCTATATGGCCAGTGTTGAAGAAATTCTTACCTTTCCAAAGATAGACTGATGTTGAAGTATTGAGCATTGTAGGGCTCATCATCTCTTTCTGATAGTGGTACTGTGTACATATTTGCTTTTGGTCTTTATGTGTAAGCTATGGAAAGTCAAGAGCACAGCTATGTGCCTATGGTCCTATTGTCAGTATATGTGAGTTAAAAATACTTTTTACTATGCATTAAATGTTTTAATTTTAAAAGTGTTATTTAGGTAAATGTTTGTGATAGAAATGCAAATAATACAAAGATATACAAAGCAAAAAAAAGAAATTGTTCTTTATAATCTTAATATTCCATACTTATTCAGAGATCTTTATGATAGTTTGATTTGAGTATTTTTATCCTTTTTTTTTTATTAGCTATAGATCTGTATTTTTAAAATTGTAACTAGGGTATAATATCTGTGTGTGTGTCTGTGTGTGTGCGCGTGCAGAGTGACTTTTTTCCCATTTAGCCATATTAGTATCTGTTGAGTTGTCTCCTTTTAACTTCTGTATCCATACTCTGGATATACATCTTCGTAAAATAGAAACACCTATTGCACATAGCCAGCAGGGTACTTCATGTGATCAAGGAATGGTCCCTGAGATGTTCAAGCAAATTAATGCCTGACAGGTTGCGATAGTTAGCACAGAACCTTAGATTGACTTGTTCATGTCAATCTCCATCCTATCTATTTTTAAAATAGCTCTTTCAAGGTAAAAAACATTTTCTTCAATTGCCTGGCACATGGTTGGTACTCAGTAAATTTGTTGAATGAATAAATGGTTAAAAGATCAGTGAAAATCAAGTTCTGGATTAAAGACTACAAAATTCTGGTAATACATCTCTACCTATGATTGGCAGTAGCTGTCATAACTTAATATTAGTTTATTCTATTTGCATTCCATATCTCTTGTCTCATTGCATTAGCATTATCTTTTGAAAATTTTATTTGCTCATTATAAGATGAATTCTTCTTTTTTCCCCCCAGCATCCAGTGTTGGATGAACCAATAGCAGAAGCTGTCTGTATTATAGCAGATATGGATAAATGGACTGTGCAAGTGGCCAGTAGCCAGAGACGAGTGACAGATAATAAACTGGGAAAGGAAGTATTGGTTTCCAGTCTTGTTTCCAATCTGCTTCATTCCACTCTTCAGCTTTATAAACATAACTTGTCTCCAAATTTTGTAAGTGTGTCTGAGGCTTGAATTTGAGCACTGTAATAGGTGACTGAACTATTTAGTATGTGCCTACATTGAACCACTACTGTTAGCTTCATCATTGTTTTCCTGAAAGAAGGTGTTGGTGTTCCTCTAAAGTCCCAAGCGTTGGATCCCTAACCTCTAATGCAGGGGTGGGCAAACTTTTTGACTCGAGGGCCACAGTGGGTTCTTAAACTGGACCGGAAGGCCGGAACAAAAGCATGGTTGGAGTGTTTGTGTGAACTAATATAAATTCAAAGTAAACATCATTACATAAAAGGGTACAGTTTTTTTTTTTTTTTTAGTTTTATTCATTTCAAACGGGCCGGATCCGGCCCCGCAGGCCGTAGTTTGCCCACGGCTGCTCTAATGCGATGATGGTATTTGGAGATGGGCCTTTTGAAGTTAATTAGGGTTAGTTAATTAGGTAACGAGGATGGGGCCCTCATGATAGGATTAATG
The DNA here is from genome assembly GCF_000147115.1 of Myotis lucifugus. Classification (NCBI taxonomy): domain Eukaryota; kingdom Metazoa; phylum Chordata; class Mammalia; order Chiroptera; family Vespertilionidae; genus Myotis; species Myotis lucifugus. The sequence goes on along the minus strand of NW_005871348.1, from coordinate 227,075 downwards.
TCCTTATAAGAAGAGGGAAAGAGAAATTGCATTCTCTCGACCATGTGAGGACACAGGGACAAAGAGTTGTCTGCCAGTCAGAAAAAGAGTTCTCACTAGAACCCGACCATACTGGCACCCTGATCTCAGACTTGCAGGCTGTGAGAAAATAATTTTCTGTTTAAACCACTGAGTATATGTTATTTTGTTATGGCAGCCCAAGCTGACTAGAAAAAGAAGGGGATGCGTACATGTCTTATAGTATATTCTATGATTTCAGCAGCCATAATTTAGTACCTGATTAGTATCATGTAATGTATGGACATGAAATGTCCCTAAGCTTTGTGCAGAATGCAGTGCATTCTGGACCCTCATTGTCATGCCAGGGCTTTGATGATTCCTCTTCATAATACCGGTAACCTCTTATGGATGACACCATTTCCAACTTTCAAGATTTTTTTTCTTCTTAGGAAAACTATAAGATAGCATAGTTAAAAACCACTCTAGATCAACATGATAAAGACCATATATGACAAACCCACAACTAATGTTATGTTCAATGGTGAAAGACTGAGGATTTACTCCTAAAATGAGGGACAAGACATAGATGCCCACTTTCACCACTTCTATTCAACATAGTAAGTCCTAACCAGAGCAGTTAAGAAAGAAAAAGAAACAAGAGGCATCCAAATTGGAAAGGAAGAAGTAAAAGGATCTCTGTTTGCAGATGACATGACCTTATATTTAGAAAATGTAGATTCCACAAAAAAACTAATAGACCTGATAAGTGAATTCAGCAAAGTTTTAAGATATAAAATCAGCATGCAAAGATAGTTGCATTTCATTACATTAGCAATGAACAATATGAAAAGGAAATGAAGAAAGCATTTACAATATCATCAAAAGAATAAAATTCTTAGACATGAATTTAAGGAGACAAGAGACTTGTACACTGGAAACTACAAAATGTTGCTGAAAGAAATTAAAGACATAAATAAATGGAAAGGTATCTTCCATATTTCAAGGATTGGAAGACTTGCTATTATGAAAATGATTACACCCCCCAAAAGTGATTTATTGTTTCAATGCAATTCCTATCAAAAATTCCAATGACTTTTTTTCCCCGCAGAAATGGACCCAACCTAAAATGTGTATGGCATCTCAAGGGACTCTGAACAAATCAAAACAATCTTGAAAAAGAACAAAGTAGGAAAACTCACACCTCCTGATTTTAAAACTTACTACAAAGTAACAGTAATCAAAACAGTATGGTACTAGCATAAGGACAGACATATAGACCAATAGAATATAATGGCCCCAAAATAAACCCTCACATATATGATGAACTGGTTTTTGACTGGGGAGCCTTTTCAAAAGACAAAGACAAAGGAGTCTTTTCAAGAACTCATACTGAGAAAACAGGCTGTCCACATGCAAACGAATGATGTTGAATCCTTACCTATACCTTATACAAAAATAAACTCAAACTTACATCTAAAATTGAACAAACCTAAATGTAAGTGCTAAAACTATACAACTCTGAAGAAAAACATAGAGGATAATCTGTGACATTGGATTCAGCAGTGGTTTCTTGGATTTGACTCCAAAAGCACAGGCAACAAAAGTAAAAAATAGATAAATTGGACTTCATCAAATTAAAAACTTGTTTTGTATCAAAGGACACTATCAACAGTAAAAAGACAACCCACAGAATGGAAGAAAATATTTGCAAATCATATCTGAAGAGATTGATATCCAGAATATATAGGAAGCTCTAACAACTCAATAATAACAAAGACACAACGAATAGATATTTCTGTAAAGAAGATACACAAATGGCCAACAGGCACATAAAAAGATATTCAACATTATTACTCATTAGGAAAATGCAAATCAAAACCACAATGACATACCACTTCACACCCATAGGATATTTATAACATCAATAAAGTATTGGCCAGGATGTGGAGAAATTGGATCCCTTGTGGGAAAGACAAATACCATATGATCTCACTTATATGTGGAATATGATGAAAAAAAATAAACTGACAAAAATATAGAAAACAGGCAGGGATACATGGACCAAACTAACAGCTGTCACAGGGAAGTGGGGAGGAGGGACTGGATGAAATAAGGTGAAGGTATTAGCCAAAAAACATATATGTAACACATAGGCAACAGTGTGGTGATAGCCAAAGGGAAAGGGAGATGGGCAAAGGGGGGCGGAAATGGGGATGGAAAGAGACTTTGCTTGGGGTGATGGGTGCACAATGCAGTGTGCAGATGATGTCTTACTGAGTTGTACACCTGCAACTTGCATGCTTTGCAAACTGTTGTCACCCCAATAAATTCAGTTTTTTAAAAAATGTGCTCCAAATTGTAGTTTATGTTGGAGTAACTAAATAGAATTGTCAAAAATATGATGCTTTCAAAATTGCCATCACTTAGAATTGGACACCATTTTCTGACCTGGTTCTTGGTTTCCCCTAACTGCAGTGTGTAATGCATCTTGAAGACCGGTTACAGGAGCTGTACTTCAAAAGCAAAATGCTGTCTGAGTACCTGAGGGGCCAGATGCGTGTTCATGTCAAGGAGCTGGGAGTGGTTCTGGGGTATGTTCATGTTTCTTTCCTGGCTTTCACATTGTGCTATCTTTAAGCAAGAGCTATTCCTTAGAATTGCCTTCTTGTAAGTGTCTTTTCCTGTTAGAAGCTGGACACTATTATTCAGGTTGCTCTGTACCACATAAGAGCATATCCCTGTTTTCCACTGGTCTAAAGTGCATTGTCCCCTCTGCCATTACAATAAATTGAGAATATAGTGAGATAAAAATGAATTAAATCTAAATTTTTTGTCTTGGAAAAATAAGTAATATTTATTTTTATTTACATATATGTTCAAAACTCCTTCCCAGCCTCCCCTCCACCATCCAAATGAGCTGATTAAAATAGCAGCACACTGGATGGTAGTACATTATCTACATATTATTACTCTTTCCCCATTATCTATATGTCTGTCTACTCTGTAGTTATTCTTGGGAAGAAGACAGTTATTTAAAGTGCTAACTGAAGGAAGAACAGATAAATTGTTGGGAGGCATAGTATAGCCCTTTTTATTATGTTCCGTGATCTTTTTCCTTATGTCCTATGGCCATTGTGTGTGTGTATGTGTGTGTGTGTGTGTGTGTGTGTGTGTGTTAATTATTCTTGAAATGTTAGTTGAGGAAATTAAAACAAGCCAGAACTTTTGTCTAATTCAGTTTTTATGAAGGAAGAAAGAGCCAACATCAACAAGAAGCTAACGTTTGTTAGAAACCAAATTGAATTCTTTCACTAATGTTACTCCTTACCATCCAGATTGGCAATAGATGATTCTCTGTGCATAATGCCTTTATTAAAAAAAAATTAAAGTAGTTTTTAAACTAATGTGCATTTAACCAAAATTTATAGTGCATTATGGCATAGAATGAAAAGTAATTCCTCATCGTCTTTTCCCCAACTTGCCAGCTTCACCCAAACACAGTTAATGGATTGTTTCTTCTGACAGAAATTTTTTATACAATAAAAAATAGAAATTAATTTCTACTCTATTATATCATCGGGCAACTTGCCTTTTAATAAATCCTGAACATTTGTTCATATAAGCACATACTGATCTAACTCATTATTTTTAATAGCTGTATAGCATTTCATTTTACGGTGGGATTTATATAAACAGTAAGTTCTCACTTAACATCTTTAGTAGGTTCTGCAGCTTTAAGTGAAATGACATAATGAAACCAGTTTTACCATATACTAATTAATATAAATAAGAATTAAGTTTCAGTGGCATCTCATCCTACATAATAAAAGCATAGTATGCAAATTGTCCCCTCGACCAGGAGTTTGTCCAGGAGTTTGACTTGGGGGTGGGGGGCGCGAGGCTGGCTGGGGGAAGGGAGGGAGGCCCCAGCTGGCGGCAGCAGTGGCAAGTGGCTGGGGGAAGGGAGGGAGTACTCAGCCAGCAGCTGCTGGGGACCCTACCAGTGCATGAATTTCGTGCACTGGGCCTGTAGTTATAGTTATAATGAAATGATGCTGTTTAATGGAAGAACATTATTTGAGGGCCTGATGTATTTTCTTTTGCTACTACAAACCAATGCTAGAATGAGTAAAATCTTTGAAGATTATAGGATAAATTATTTAAAGAATTTTTGGTTAAAGGGCATGTGTATTAAATTTTTGATAGATATTGATAGTTATTTTGATACGTAATAGTAAATGTTACCCAGTAAGTACCAGAATAATTTATCACAAATAGCAGGAAGCACATACTTCTTGCTATTGGCTGTTACCAACTTTTTAATCTTTGTCAGGCTACTTGCTAAGAAATGAAATCTGATTACAATTTACGTATGTATATTTATTTATTCTCTAACATGAATCAGTCTACATGAGTGATGTTTCTGTGTTTATTGGCCATTTTTCTTTTCCTGTAAATTATTTGTGGTAAGATGTATTTTTAAGATGCTTCCATTATTTCTTCTATATTTTATAGAAACCTTTGTGTTCAAAACAATGTGGTTGCACACTATTATCCTAATATTATACTACTAGAGGCCCGATGCACAAAATTGGTGCATGGGTAAGGTCCCTAGGCCTGGCCGGCAATCAGGGCTGATCTGTGAGGCAACTGGCGGGGCGATTGGAGGCCCCTGCTGGCACCCGCCGTGCGCTAGCCCTGTCCCCTGCCACAGCTGCCGGTTGCCTCCCTCTGTGGGAGGTGACTGGTGGGGTGATGGGGGGAGGCACCGGCCCACTTGCCAGCTGGCCCCACTTCACCTGCTCGCCAGCTGGCCCTGCCCCCTGCTGCTGCCAGTCACCTCCCTCTGCAGGGCGACCTGCAGGGCAGTCGGGGGACCCCCGCTGGCACCTGCCTTGGCTGGCCTGGGGCCTGCGGGCTGGGAGCAGCTCCTGTGTTGAGCATCTGCCTCCTGGTGGTCAGTGCACATCATAGTAACCAGTCGTTCCACCATTTGGTTGATTTGCATATTAGGCTTTTATTATATAGAATATTGTATTTCTTAGATTTCTTGCTGTGATGCATGGTCCATCAGCAGGTCAGTGAGATGCATTCCTACACCCATGACTTCACCATTGGGTTTCAGATCCTTTTTTTAATAAAATATTTTTATTATGTTTTTATTGATTTCAGAGAGAGGAAGGGAGAGGGAGAAATAGAAATATCAATGATGAGAGAGAATCATCCATGGACTGCCTCCTGCACGCCCCCTACTGGGGATTGAGCCTACAACCCGGGCATATGCCCTGACTGGGAATCGAACTGTGACTTCTGGTTCATGGGTTGATGCTCAACCACTCAGCCACATCAGCTGGGTAGATGTTCGGTTTTTTTTAAAAAAAAAAATTTGGTTCTGGTTTTTACTGACTGAAATATTTCCAACTGTTGTTATCTTCAGCTCTCTTACCTTTTTCTTTTGGTCAGGGTGGCTTGGGTCCTTTACTGCTGAGGTATAGTGACTTGGGTACAGAAAGCCTGACTGAGATTTTTTTTCTCTTAATTTCAGGATTGAATCCAGTGATCTTCCTCTTCTGGCTGCTGTAGCAAGCACTCACTCTCCATATGTTGCTCAGATACTCCTTTAACATAAAGTTTGTTTGGAACATTAAATAGATAACAAGGAAGCAGACACAACATGCATTATGGCATTCCCCCCCCCCCCCCATTAGATTCTGATCTGAATGAGTCAGTCACCTGTGTATCATGCATTGCAGTGCATATTGTGTGTTCTTGGATGGATGGCTTTTTCTTTTTGACTGGACTTTTTGGGTGGAGGTAGATTTTTAACCAAGTGGAACTAAAACAGCATATGTAATTTGGGGGAAAGCATTTGAAAAGGCTAAAGTATAACTTAGAAAATTCTATAAAATGAATGGCATTGAGGATTTTTATATGATCACTACAGTGTTTCCACAACTCATAAATAGCAACAGATGTCCCATGATTAAATGGCTCACGAATAGTCGTTTCATTAGTTTTAATTCTTTATTTCTAAGGTACATAGGTTTACAAAACCTTGATTATTTCTTATATTGTCAATTCAAAATAGCTAATTTGGGGGTATTTTTCAAAGTATTTTAAGTAACCTGTTAATTATAAGAAACTTAGAAGAATGAGTGTCAATCTGTGTTATGTTACCCACCCAAGTGTACATATGTATGTAGTTTTTTAAAAAAAGCAGATGAGGGAAATCAAAACTGGTCAACAAACTTTAAAATCAATATCTAGTGATATATACATTTGATATATATATATATATATATATATATCCACTAGTATTCATTGTATATAATGTTGAAATGTTCCTTTGTGGTGGTTTTCCTGTTTCACACACCCTAAAATATAAGTAAAACCAATCGCTTTTTTAAGGCTGAGGAATGTAAATTCCCCAAATAATAGTACTTTATATTATTTGTTTTGTTTGTAACTATAAGCTAATTCTTATAAATGTTAATATTAACATATTTGTACCTAATTTAATAAATTAAAATTAGGATTAAAAATTGCACCAAAGTATTGGCAAAAATAATATTTTCTTCAAAAGTACTCAGGTAGCCGAGGCTCTTGCTTTTGGCATTAGCCATCCTTGAACCCATAGGAAATATTTTCTTTGTTTCACTGCTTCATAATATTCTATTTACACTAAATAGAACTCATTAATCCTTAAAATTATTCTCTTTTCTTGAATTTCCCTTCTTCCAAAAGCTATTTTTTTCCCCAGGGATTTTCACTTTTCAGTTACTGTTATTCTGTATATAGTGTAGAGTGTTGCTTCTGAGAAAGGCTAACATGGAACCAAACTCTTGTAAATAATGTAAATAAAAATATGGGTAAGTAAAGTTTTCAGTATGCTCTACTACCTCAGTTTACTTGAATACTACATTATAGTTTATTCTTTAATTACCTGTTCTAAGATACTTTAATTCTAGAAGTGAAGTTGATTTCTGCTTTCATGGACTATTTTTATTATAATTGATTAGCTTTAAAAAAGAAACTAATTGCTTATCCTATTAATACATACATTTCCTATATAATACATTCATTCTTGCTGTTTCAATTTTCAGTAATTAAGAAAGATTTTTGTGGTTTAAGCTTTGACCTTTAATGTATAGTGGTGGGTCACATTTTGCCTTGCTCTCTCTGTATGCAAGAACTCTCCAACCTAGATTTAAGAAGAAATTATTGTTTTAATGGAATGTAAATCTGAAATTGTTGTGCCTGCAATCAGTTTGGCCTCTGTGTCCTATCAGCTGGCCCCAGTTAGTGCTGGAGTCTCCCATGGATGACTTGCTGCCAAAGAATGTTTATGGATATATTTTCATTTGCTTAATATTCTTACTCCGTTCATTAATGAAATTCTTCACGATTTTATTGTTTGGAATTTTATGAATCAATCTCTTTGGCAGAATTTAGAATACAGAAAAGTTCATATGTGGGTCATTGTACATTATTTTTTGTAGTTTAGAATGATATATAACAGATAGATAATATCTGTTTTGCATGTTTTTTTAATTAATCATCAAGCTATTCACAGTCCTATCCTATTTGAAATCTAATAAATTATCATTTAGAAAATTTAGTCTTCAATAAGTGGATGTCTCATGCTACTGTTACTCTTAAAACAAAGCTTTGCTTGGAAGGAAAAGGCCTATAGTTTCTTATTATTAATCCTTATAGGATTCCTGAGCTTTATAATTCCCAGCCTTTCTGTAATTTCTATTACCTTCATCATAGTCATTTTTTCCTTACACGAAGACCATGGAGTAAGCTGCTGCTGCTTTTAAAGTGTGGTCATTATGATGACTGTGAAAAGAGTTTTGGATTGTTCGAAATATTTTTCAACTTATTATGGTACAGACAGATATGTGTTACATATTTTTAAAAACCTGTTTGTTGCAATAGAAAATGAAAAAGGGATCTTTTACATTATAGACTTAAAATAATTTTTCCTTTCATATAAACTAATTGGTTTGATTTTAAATATTACTGACTTTTATTAATATGTCTTAATTTTGAGCTTGAAATTGTTAAGTGCAATAAACATATCAGCACCGATTTAATTTTTTTGCAATTGGCATACACTGGGGATGATCACTTAAAAAAAAGGATTTTACACAATTTCTATTTCTGGTAGATGTCTTATGTGATCCTTCTGCTTTCTTTAAGTTATTTAGATGGTGGGGTAAATGTACATACTGTTTCTTGTTCTGTATACATTTCTCAAATGTACACCTGTATTATAATAACCTCCCAGTTCTAGGGGAAATTTGTGCAATAAATACACAAGTCAATTTGATGTATGATGTTGGTTCTTTCATGTGTCTGATGTCTGGATTCTTTTTTCAGATGTGACACTTCTAGGCATGTGACCTTGTTTATAATGTCCTTTTCTAATCGTAAATTTCTGTTTGGGTAATTTAGTGCAATTTACTCTATGAGCTTGTGAGAATCAAGTGAAATGTCAAGAATTTATCTTAATGCATGGCATACCCCAAGTACTCTTTAATTTGTGGCTGCTGTTTCTAAGCAATCTGTCCAGCCTCCTCTCTATGGCCCCCACCTGTTGTGGGGAGAATTTAACATAGAGTCTTCCAAATGGAAATGTATATAAAAATACTGGTATATTACATTTGACCTAATCTTTACAATGACAAATTGAAAATTTCTTTATATGCTAAACTGAAAATCATTTAAAACCTAGAAAAAGCCATGTAAATGTGTTACGAACATTGTATTTAATACAAATTACTATTGACTTTACAATTAAAAATTGGCCAGTTGTTTTGGGTTCTAATCCTGGTTTGTTCACTGATTTGCATGTGACTGAGCAAGTCTGTCCTCTTCATCTACATTGTAGGGAAGTCAGCTCTTCCATCTGTTCTTAGTGCCTGCTCTGCAGCAGTGATTCAGCCCTGAGTAGGCTGTTGGGAAGCTGCCTTAGTTAGGCTGGGTTGATTTGGGCAAGAGGCAGGATTAGACAGGGGGTTTTTGTAGTGCCTGTTTTCATATCGTGTTACACGTATCACTCTTATATTTGACCAAAGAGAGTAAGTGCACTGTTTTAAAGCAGAGGAAATAGCAAATATTTGAGGAGCATCCTTCAGTTATTTTAGAGGTTTATAATTGGTACCTGTGTTTAAATTTGCTGTTTTCTTACTAACTTGTCTGAGAAGCATAGAGGAATGATTTTGTTGATGAGAAACTTAGATACAGAAAAATTAATCTGAGGTAATAGTGTTTCCTGTCAGGTCCATTTTGTATCTCAGACCAGAATGGTTTCCAACTAGTATATGGTGACAGATGTAAAGATATCCAGGATTTCTTCATGTGTCTTTGCCAATGTGGAAGGTAGGGGTGGAATAGCAAGTGGGACCAGACCAAACCTGACCTGAAGGTGCAGTGAGGGCTGGGGAATTGTAACTCTGAATGAGAAGGACTTACTGGTATAATAAAATGAAATAGGGTATGGTAAGGAGTTAAGCATTTTTTCTTTAGACAAATTTTCTTTTAATTTTTTAAATTGAATTTATTGGGGTGACATTGGTGAATAAAATTACAGGTTTCAGGTATACAATTCTATAATACATGATATGTATAGTGTATTTTTTTTCTCTTAAGATTCAACCAGTTTTTATTTTGCCAGAATTTAAAAAATTACTTGCAATCAGAATCATTTTTTTCTTTCACATATTAATGCTGGTGAATCCTATTTTGGAGGTTGCCTTTCATCTGGAAATAACTATTAAAGGCTTCATGTCTCCTCACTTTTTTTTCCAGCAGATCAGAGCATAATATAAGATGGTAAATGCCAAGTTAGATTTTGAAAATGTGCATAAATTTAGGTATGTGTAGTTACCATGGATATTAACAGTTTTTACTGTTGGTGTTTTATAATAAAGCTTAATAAAGTTATGTTTATATACTAAGTTCATCTTTTCTTGTGAAGTATTATACACAGAAAAGTAACTCGGAAGCCCCCTCCTCCATGTGTCCTATTTATGTGTCCAATAAAGTCCTCCCGTTCTCATTTTTATAATTACCAATTTGACTTCTTGAACATCATTTCCTTGCTTTCTCTTTATAGATTTACCTCTGTGTATGCATCCCTAAGTGATATACTTTAATTTTGCTTGTGTTTGAACTTTGTGTAATTATATTTCATATTTTGTGTTTTGCTTTTTTCTCTCAACATTATGCTGGAGAATCATCCATATGCTAGGTAGCTGGTATTCCTCTGAATGAATATACTATAATTTACCCATCCTATTATTGATGGACATTTGGGTTATTTCCTTTTTTTGGCTATTATGAACAAAAGGATACTTTTCTGGTGTACATGGGTATTCTTTAGCATATATATCACGGAGTTGACTTGTCATACAGTATTTTAAGTTTCCACTTTACTAGATACTTTTCTTTCCCAAAGTGGTCTCCCAATTTACACATAACCAGTTTGTGAGCGTTCCTGTTGCTCCACATCTTCATGAATACTTATATATGTATATATATTCCTGAATAGTTAATGGGAAAAATTGGCATTTTTAAAAAAACCTATTGAATTCTTCAGACTTGATTTCTGCTTTAGAGAAGTCACTTCTCAGAAGTAAAGTAATAGAATAGTTCTTGGAATGGGCAGGCAACATCTTAAATGTTTCACATGAATTATCTCACAATCTTAAGAGAATCCCAAAGCAATAGGTTCTTTATTCCATTTTATTTTTTAATTTGATATTTTAGAGAGAGATGGGAAAGGAGAGGGAAAGAGAAATAGTGATATGAGAAACATTGATTGGTTGCCTCCCACATGGGAATCAAATGGTAACCTGGGTTTGTGCCCTGACCCAAATAGAAACCATGACCCTTTGGTGCTTGGGAGGATGCGCCAACCAACTGAGCCACACCAGCCAGCGCTACTATCCTATCTAATAAAGAGGGAATATGCTAATTGACCCTCACACCGTAGCAAAAGATGGCAGTGCCCACAGGCGATAAGGAGGGAATATGCTAATTGACTGCCATGCCCTCAAAGATGGCGGCACCCACAGCCAATAAGGAGGGAATATGCTAATTGTCACACCCTCAGAGATGGCGGCCCCGCAGCCAATAAGGAGGGAATATGCTAATTGTCACACCCTCAAAGATGGCGGCACCCACAGCCACAAGATGGTGGTGCCCAGTCCCCTCAGCCCCGCCAGGGCCGCGCTGCACGCCTGCCTCCGGAGTTCCCCAGTCCCCTCAGCCACCCAGCCGCCCAGGGCTGGCCCGAGGTGCAGGCAAGCCTCAGGTGGCGACAGCCCAGCTGCCCAGGGCTGCCCGAGGCTCAGGTAACCAGGGCTGGCCGAGGCTTGCGCTGCCGGTAGTGGCAGCAGCAGGGGTGTGATGGGGCGTCACCTTCCCCTGATCGCCAGGTTGCCTCCCGCCCCTGAGGGTTCCCGGACTTTGAGAGGGGGCAGGCTGGGCTGAGGGACCCCCCCTCCAGTGCATGAATTTTCATGCACCGGAACTCTAGTTTTAGATATAAAGAACCGATGTTCAGAGATATTAACGTCACTGGAGTGTTTTACTAGAAATGACCTATTAAAGACACACATTCAGGTGTTTTCCCTAAAGTCTAAGCTAATGGTCATCATGCTTTATTTCTTTTTCCCTCTTTAAAATGTTGTGGCTCTGGACACTGTTCCGTGAAGAATGGAAAGGATAACCTTTATGACCTTAGGCAGACCTTTGAGAGGATATATTTACACACACACGCACACACACACACAATGTTGAAAATGGGTCGTCAGCACTAACCGGTTTGGCTCAGTGGATGTGGGGAGCCGATATAGGGTTAAGCCTTGGACTGACCTGTTGGCAAAGTCACAAACAGGTCTTCCGAGTCTTAACCCAATCCGAGAGGTGACCGCTGATTTACACGCGATATCATCTAAAAAATAAAAGGGGAATTTGCCGGAATCCGGTCTATCCTTGCTGCTTGACACAGTCGCTGCAGAGAAGAAACATCTGCACAGATTATGTTTCAAGGGACCTGGTGTATATGGCATATGTTTGCTCCCCTTCTTAGCGCTATGTGTTTTAAGCAGGACCACCTCTCCCAGAAAGGTTGTTTCCCCAGGTGGGGATTTTTTTCCCTGGAGTTAGGGATTAACAGGACTAAGGAAGGGAATAAATCCGTAAAACCCCTTAACTAAGTGCCAGACGGGTAGTTAATCACTTTAACTATGAACAATCACGCTTAAGCTATATAATCTTTACTTAGGATAATCTCCTTCAGTTACTTCCTTGTAGCTTAATAGAACAATAGAGTAACCTTGGAATGGAGATAAGAAACGCCCTAACCTTTGGAATAGAATGGATAGTATTAAAATCAACTGGTATAAATACAGATGTAACAGGAGAGTAAAGACAGAACCTCTAGATGCTGACCAACTGAACGCTGTCTCTGTGTCCTTCATTCTTTGCCGACTCCGTCCACACCTTTGGGAATCCCTGGACCTGCTGGGGCTGGACCCCAACAAATGGATAGAGCGTCGGCCTTCGGACTGAAGGGTCCCAGGTTCGATTCTGGTCAAGGGCATGTACCTTGGTGGTGGGCACATCCCCAGTAGGGGGTGTGCAGGAGGCAGATGATCTCTCTCATGGATGTTTCTAACTATCCCTCTCCCTCCCTCTCTGTAAAAAGTCAATAAAATATATTTAAAAAAGAAAATGGGTCTTCAATTCTTCATGATATCTCCAAAATAACTTGCTTTCAAGAATGTCTGAGCCACAACCACCCTGGTAAGGTTTTTGTCCAATACTCAAGAAATGTGCTAATATTATGTTGTAAACTTAGTTTGAGCAAGCCTAACGACCAACGGAAAACAAAACCCTTATCAACATCAGCCACCATTATCAAGTTTCAGAAACGTAAATGTTGCAGCCTGAACTCTCCTTTCCCTTTTTTTACTCTAAAAGATAACTTTAATTCTGACCGTCTCATTAAAAAATTACCGTGAATAACGTCATGATCATAAATTTATTGAGCTGTGGTAATTGCTGTGAGCAATAGTAAGATGTACCTAGATGTGGTACACAGCCCCTGGGGGAGCTTAAAATTCAGTGGAAAGGACATACCTATGGTGGTTCCAAAGTAAGTAAGTAGTGACCAGTGCGGCCCATATGAGCATTAATGAGATAGGGGTGCAAAAGACTGGTCCAGAAGGATGGGTTTGGAAATAACGTCAATGATCTTAGGGTGGAAACAGCCTCTGCAGTGTCCAGCTGCCCCAATAGTGGTCTATTATTATCAATGGATCAGTTTGTTGGGAAACAGACTTGTATGCCAAATGTAGTGCAAAAGCAGTCACTCTAATCCAGGCAACCCGAAGCCCTGCTGCCTAATAAAGGGGTTGGATGGATGGAGGTCTGCCCTGGACCTGGTTATGTGAACGCTGTCAGACTGGCTTCTCAACCAGCAGTAACTGTGCTGGCAGCAGGCAAGGCGACTGTCCACCCCTGCTAGGCCGCGAAGCTGTGATTTCTCTGCCCCGATCTCAGGATATCGGTCTTAGGACAAGTACTTCTTGGTGGGGCTCTTCCACAAACTATTCATTAGAAACGTAGATACGAAGCAGCATGAAATTGTTTGCCAGAAGGTGGCTTCGACTTCCGTACGTTCTCCAAGGGCGGGGCGTCGGCCTTGGGCTTGGCCACGCCCTGAGCTTCCGGATCTGGGTACAAACACAACTCCACCTAAAACGCCGTCCCCACCGTTTGGCCTCAACGTGCTATTTTTGCTCAGTCCCTCACAGCGCGTATCCGGGCCTCCACCGGAAGTCGGAGCAGCCCAAGCCTCACCTCCGAGGCAGATCCCGTGAGAGGTTTAGGTGAGGTCTCGCGACGTGTGTTTAAATCTCAGGGAGAAGAGTTGCAAGAGGGTTAACTACCGCCCCAGTTCTTACGTCACCACGGAGTCACGCCCTTGGGCGCTTGTTTGTGTGCGCGCGCGCGCTGCGCATGCGCACTCGCCCTCCCTCCTCCTCCGAGCTAGCTTCTCTGGCCAGTCGCGCGTGGGCTGAGACCCTGGGCGGGTGTTGCGAAGGCTTGTTTGCTTGAGCCGGGTGACCGCCGCGGTCCGGAGTTCCTTCCTCGCAGGTGAGGGGGTTCAGACCCCCTGCCTAAGGTGAATGGGCTGTCGCGTGCGCTCCTAAGGGCTGGCTGGGGAGCTCGGGGGCCGGGGCCGCGACCATGAACTCACCGGTGGACCCCGGCGCTAGGCAAGCTCTGAAGAAGAAGCCGCCGGAGCGGACCCCGGAGGTAAGGCCGGCGGATCCGGCGCGCCTTCCGCTGTCCTGCGGGCGGCGTACCTGTCAGATCTGAAACCTGCGGCGACTGTCCTCTTGGAGGCTCCCACCTGCTGCCAGAGTATCTGTTCTCTGCGTCCCCGACCCGGGCCCTCCTCTCGGGCGGGTGATGACCACCTTTCCTGCTAGTCTTGCCGCCTTCCCTGCATACCCGTCCCTGCCGGTGACTTCCGAGTGTTTTCGGTTAGAAAGCACCATTTACTAAATCCTTATTTTCTCAGGGTAAAACTGTAGGTTTCTGAGTAATATTACTCGTAGGTAGGTAGACTGAAAAATGAGATAGGCATTGTAAGTAAAGTGTAACAGCCATGTTATTAAGAGATAACATCTCTTTAAAGGTGCCAGAAATACTGTACAAGTGTTTAAAAAACGATAAAGTTTTCAAAATCGGTTTCAAACGTCGCATCCAGTCAGGTGATGAATTCTGGTGGAGGCTGATGCATATTTAAAGATCAGTTGTGAAGGTGCTTTTTCACACTGTCATTTGGAAATTTTACAGCATTTTGTTCTTGGATTCAAACTTTCAGTGTTGGGTTAGCTTAAATGATTTTAATTTGACCTTAAGGCTAGTTTTCAAATACTTAACTAAAACTTGTTAACCTTGCATACATATCCTTATAGAGTGCTTAGATTTATTTTTTAAATTTTTTTGACAGGTTTTCCTTGATTTGGAGAAGTTTCTGTAATAAGTGGTGTATTTCCTAAATCAGAAAGCAAAAACTAAACAGTGGGAAGGATTGTTGGATTATCTTTTGTATAGTTGCAATAAATGAAAGTTTTGGTTAATTCTTCCTAAATCACTTTTGAGTTTTTCAGATTTATAGCACTTTTCATAGTAGGTCTCAGTAACTTTGGGCTGATCTTTTGTAACATTCTTCAAGCCATAATTGTAGTTAGGATGAGTAGAACTTCGTTGTTGGAGATCCCAATCTATGCATAGAAACAGGCAAAGACTGTCACTTTCCAGAGTTCTTTTTTGAAATCTGCTTTTATAATCCAGTGTGCTTTAATTTTGCTATGATGATTCTTAAAGTAATTGTGAGCTGATTGAAAGCATTCACCTTGAACAGGTGAATCTGCCATAATTTTTATATTATTAGAAAATGTCATGCAAGGCTTGCGGTGTTTACTGTCAGTTTTACTTTTGAATATTACTTATGATACATTCACATTTTAATGGGAAAGTCTTCTCTCTTTTAAAAAATACATTTTTTATTTAGAGAGGAAGAGAGAGGGAGAAGGATAAAAACATCAATAATGAGAGAAAATTATTGATCAGCTGCCTCCTTCACTCCCTCTGCTGGGGAACAACCCCGAAACCTGGGCATGTGCCCTAATCAGAATTGAACTGTGACCTCCTGGTTCATAGGTCGATGCTCAACCATTAAGCCACACCAGCCTGGCTGCTACTTCTCTTTAAGAGCAGAATTACCTAATTTGAAATTGCCTGTTTTTGAACCTTACGAAATTTTCTAAACTGTTCACAAAGTTATGTTGGCCATTATGTGCCTTTGTTAAGTACTTTTACCTGGAAAAGCAGCATGGTTTAAGGGAATACTAAACAACTGCCCACAATACACAGACTAAAGCCTTGACATCTAGCAGCATAGCTTGTTAATTGCTTAATTCATTGGAATTGCTTTTGAAGGAGTGTAGAATTTGGGGTACAAAAGTATGAATGAAGAAGTGGTTACCTCCCAGCCAGTGTTGCTCAGTGGTTGAGTGTATACCTATGAACCAGGAGGTTACCACCCTGGCCGGTTTGGCTCAGTGGATAGAGTGTTGGCCTGCAGACTAAAGGATCCACTGGGTTCAATTCCAGTCAAGGGCACATGCCTGGGTTGTAGGCTCGGTCTCCAGTGGGGGACATGCAGGAAGCAGCCAATCAGTGATTCTCATCATTGATGTTTCTGTCTCTCTCTCTCTCTACCTTCCCCTCTGAAATCAATAAAAATATTTTAAAAAACAAGACAAAACACACCTGCCCTAAAAGTGCCTATGTTCTAATAGAAGGGGGAGGGTAGAAGGCAGATAAATATAATAAACTAGAGGCCCCGTGCATGGATTCGTGCACCAGTGGGGTCCCTCAGCTTAGCCTGTGAGGATCAGGCCAAAACTGGCCTGGTGCATGGATTTGTCGAGAGCGTGTCTGGCCCTTCTCGTCCAGTCCTGATAGGCCGGACCCCACCAGCAAGCTAACCTACCAGTCGGAGCATTTTGCCCCCTGGTGGTAAGTGCACGTCATAGCGAGTGGACGAACGAACGAATGGTTGGACACAGCATATTAGGCTTTTATTATATAGGATAATTTACATAATATGTTAGCTGATAATTGCTAATAAATAACAGAATAAAGAGATTGGGAACAAGGGGCAAAGGCTGGGTTGCAGTTTATTTTTTTAATTGTTATTATTTTTTAATTTTTAAATATATTTTTATTGATTTCAGAGAGGAAGGGAGAGGTGAGAGAGAGATAGAAACATCAATGAGAGAATCATTGATCAGCTGCCTCCTGCATGCCCCCCACTGGGGATTGAGCCCGCAACCCGGGCATGTGCCCTTGACGGAATCGAACCTGGGGCCCTTTAGTCCGCAGGCCGATGCTCTATCCACTGAGCCAAACTGGCTAGGGCTGGGTTGCAGTTTAAATAAGATGGTCAATGTTGTGCTGGTAGAGATAACTCTTAATTAAAGGCTTGATACACATGATGGAGTTAGCCATGGGGCTATATGGGGAAAGAGCTTTCCAAGTAGAATTGTCATTGCAGAGGCCCTAAGATGAGAACATGTCTGGTGGCATTCAAGGCATAGCAAGGAACTCTGAGTATAAAAGAGTGAATAAGGGTGAGAGTAGTAAGAGATGAAGTCAGAGAGGTGATGGTGGTGGAATAGGATGAAACATCACGTAGGACTTTCTAAATATTTGTAAATTCTTTAACTTTTATTTTGAGTGAAAGGGGACTGCCAAAAGTTTTGAAGCAGAAAAGTGACATTATCATACTTTTTAAAAAGTCCCCTGGCTGCTTGCTGGGTTGAGACTAGACTGTATGGTAGCAAGGTTAGAAAGAAGCAGGAGCATCAGGTAAGACGCTATCACATTGCAGAGAAGAGACAATCATAACTCAGATTTAAGTGATAATAATGCAGGTGGTGAGAAGTAATCAATTATGGAAATATTTTTACGATTGCACTAACATAATTTGCTCATGGATTGGATATGTGATTTGAGGGAAAGAGAAGAATTGAGCATGGTTTCAGTTTTTTTGGCCTGAATAGCTGTTTTTAACTTTGCCTTTGTAGCATGAAAACAACCATTTAAAAAGTAGGTAAATGTCACATTCAACATGTCCCACACCAAGCCAACATGTGCGGAGGCAGCATGTCCTTCCTGAAGCATTACAAAGATGGAAAGTTCTCTCTTCATGTGAATTTCCCCTCTGAAGTTATTTATATGTTCTATATATAAGTGCATATGTACATACATATATATGGACCTCTATGTAGCTGAACAATATATTTTATAAATATAAGCATGCTCCCATTACAGAGAGAGCATCAGCACTTTTACCTCCCTGTGAGCTTTTCAGACCAGTATTGTGTTCATTTTATTAATAAATGGGTCTCTTTTTCATTGTAAGATAGAGCTGGGCTGTTTTTGTTTTTCTGAAAAATAACTGCCTTTATGTTCTCTCATTGCTTCTCTGGTTTCAAAGGACAGTTTTATTATAAATAGTGTACGGACTTTGTATATTAAGAGAGGAACCCTTTCAGGTTCCTGGAAAAAAAACCCAGAGACATTTCACTCTTACTTTTTGAAAGGGCATCTTTTGATTTTTTGTTCTTGTTCACTTTTGGGTATGTATATAAATAATATGGTGATATAAAAACTTTTGTTATGTGAAAATATTTAAGTCAGAAAACTGTTAAATAATATTACTTTTTTTTCTAAATAAATAAATAAAAAGTAGGTAAATGAATGGGTATGGCAGCATGCCAAAAAATATATAAAATAGCTGGTAGGCTGGCCCCAAGGCTATACTAAACTCCTAGTGCAATATGGTAAAAAAATATCTACCAAGAAAGTCAAGCCACGAATAAACTCCTCTTTGGAGAATACCTCAGCTAATGGGTTTTAGTGGAAGCTGAAAACAGCAGGTTTTCATTTTTCCAACTTTTGTAAAAGTAGGACTTGGGCACATGATCCAAGTGCTGCCAATCAGACACGCCCATTCCAGACTATGAATCTTGTGATTCCGAGGAGCAGGAACTGCACAGAATTCACTTTGGCAGCTAGCAGTATAGCGGAGTCTGTCAACATATGCAGCAAATAGTATAGGTCAGTGGTCGGCAAACTCATTAGTCAACAGAGCCAAATATCAACAGTACAACGATTGAAATTTCTTTTGAGAGCCAAATTTTTTAAATTTAAACTATATAGGTAGGTACATTGTTATTAACTTAATTAGGGTACTCCTAAGCTGGCCTTTGCTAAAAACGTCCTCAATCTGATTGAGGTACATTTGTTGAGGTCGACCCCTTCCAACTCTCCCATCCACACTCGTCTTATATACTTGTTTCGTCTATCTCCTTTCGTTCATCCTCTCTATATGTCCAAACCATCTCAACATACCTTTCTCAATCCTCGACACTACATCTTCTTTCACTCCACAACATTCCCTAAAATTAATAAACTTTACTTAAAGTTTTAAGTCAACTTCGCACTGTACGTGCGCGCCCGCACGTGGTATTTTGTGGAAGAGCCACACTCAAGGGGCCAAAGAGCCGCATGTGGCTCGTGAGCCACGGTTTGCCGACCACTGGTATAGGTGATCAGCAGTTCTAATGAATAAAAAATAGTCACTTTTTAACATAAGCAGTTTACAAAATTAATTCTAAATTTTGTTTTAACATATTTATTTTTAAAAACAGTTAGGGGTGACCAGGCCTGCAGGGGAGGACAGTTGGGGAGGACCAGGCTGGCAGGGGAGGGCAGTTGGGGGGGACCCAACCCTCCAGGGATGGACAGTTGGGGGGGACCCAGCCCTGCAGGGGAGGGCAGTTGGGGGGGACCCAGCCCTGCAGGGGAGGGCAGGTGGGAGGGACCAGGCCTGCAGGGGAGGGCAATTGGGAGGGACCTGGCCTGCAGGGGAGGGCAGTTGGGGGCGATCAGGCTTGCAGGGGAGGGCAGTTGGGGGCAACCAGGCCTGCAGGGGGAGGACAGTTAGGGGCAACCAGGCTGGCAAGTGAAGGAAGTTAGGGGTGACTGGGCCAGCAGGGGAGGGCAGTTGGGGGCGACCAGGCCAGCAGGGGAGGGCAGTTAAAGGCGACCAGGCTGGCAAGGAGGGCAGTTAGGGGTGACTGGGCCAGCAGGGGAGAGCAGTTGGGGTGATCAGGCCTGCAGGGGAGGACAGTTAGGGGCAACTGGGCCGGTAGGAGAGGGCATTTAGGGGCAATCGGCTGGCAGGGGAGCAGTTGGGCATCGATCAGGCTGGCAGGGGAGTGGTTAGGGGGTGATCAGGCTGGCAGGCAGAAGCAGTTAGGGGCAATCAGGCAGGTAGGCAGGTGAGCAGTTGGGAGCCAGCAGTCCTGGATTGTGAGAGGGATGTCCGACTGCCCGTTTAGACCCGATCCCAGTAGTCGGACCTCCCTCGAGGGGTCCCAGATTGGAGAGGGTGCAGGCTGGGCTGAGGGACACCCCCCACCCCCGTGCACGAATTTCGTGCAAGGCCCTCTAGTCCTATATTTCAAAAACCTAATATGCTATGTGTTTTTTATTCGTTTGACTGTTAGACCAGTCGCTATGACACGCACTGACCATGAGGGGGCAGATGTTCCAACCGGTAGTTTAGCTTGCTGCTGAGGTCCATCCGATCAGGATTGTTTGAGATGGGCCAGACTCGCCTTGGAGCCCCTCCCACGGTCCCTCCCCAGCCCCAATTCTCGCAAGCTAGGCTGAGGGACCCCACCGGTGCATGAATCTATGCAGGCCTCTAGTAGGCCATAAATTCAATCAGGAATCTGAGAAAATTCTGCGGTTCCTTGGCACTACCCTAACCGTCATCTAGCAGGTTAAGTTATGAGAGTTCTAATTCTGCTTGACATAACATAACCTTTGTGTGTTACAGTTTTCAGAACTTATTTGCCACTAAAATAAATTGTCTTGAGATCAAAAATAAAAAGCACATTTCCATAGAATAGGTATTTTGTGGTTGTCTGGCCAAGTTGTGATGACTCTTAACTCGAAGGGTTGGGCCCCAGCAGCTGTGTTTATAAGTATGTAACTGATGAACACCTACTCTGGCCATTGTCCTAGATCATGCAATAAGGCAAGAAAAGGGGAAAAAAGTACATCAACTGGGAAGGAAGAAATAATACTGTACTTACTCATAAGAGATGTTATATATGTAGAGATCCAAAGAATCCACAAACGAGGTTTATTAAGGTTTGTTGTTTACATCTTAAACTCATCACTATCTACCTTTAAGTGATATATTACTTCACATAAAGTATAAGGACCTTACAACAGTATTCTCCCATTTTTACCTCTTGACCTTTGTCCTATTATTGTGATGTATTTAACTTGTACATATATTATAAACCCCACAATTAAGTTATCTTTGTTGTTGGTTTAAACAGTCAATTATCTTTTAAATAGTTAGGAAAAAAAATTCATATTTACCCATAATTACCATTTTCAGTTTTCTTCATTGCTTTTTGTAGATCCAGATTTCCATCTGGTATTGTTTTCCTTCTTTATGAAGTACTTTTAACTTTTTTTTAATATGGCAGGTCTGCTGGTGATGAATTCATTCAGCCTTTGTATATGTGAAAAATATATGTTTTTTTAAATTTATCATTGTTGAAAGTATTGCAGATGTCCCTCCTCCCTCCCAACCCCTTCCCCCCCAATGACCCCTTCTACCCTGCTCCTGTCCCCTCTGCAGGCCTTCCCTGCACTATTGTCTGTCCATAGGCTATGCATATATGCATGTAAGTTCATTGGTTAATCTCTTCCCACCCCCCTCCCTTCCCTCTGAAATACGTAAGTCTGTTGCATGCTTCAATGGCTCTGGATCATTTTTGTTCATCAGTTCATTAGATTCCACATATAAGTGAGATCATCTGTTAATTGTTTTTCTCTGGCTTATTTTGCTTAGCATAATACTCTCCAAGTCCCTCCATGCTGTCTCAAAGGGTAATAACATCATTCTTTTTTCAGCTGCCTAGTATTCCATTGTGTAAATGTAGCACAGTTTTTTAATCCATTCATCTACTGATGAGTACTTGTGTTTCCAGATCTTAGTTATTGCAAATAAAGCTGCTGTGAACATAGGTGTGCATATTTTTTTTCTCATTGGGGTTTCTGGCTTCTTAGGATATAGTCTTAGAAGTAGGATCACTGGGTCAAATGGCAATTACATTTTTAATTTTTTGCTGAATCTCCACACTGTTTTCCATAGTGGTTGTACCAGTCTGCATTCCTACCAACAGTGTAGTAGTTTTCCTTTTTCTCCACATCCTTGCCAGCACTTCTTTGTTTGTTGATTTATCGATGATAGCCATTCTGGCAGGTGTGAGGTAGTACCTCATTGTCATTTTAATATGCATCTCTCTGATGATTAATCACTTTGAGCATTATTTCATATGTCTCTTGGTCATTTTTATGTCCTCTTTAGAGAAGTGTGTATTCAGGACTTCTGACCGTTTTTTTTTTTTTTTGTATTTATATATTTATATTTATATGTATTTATATAATGGTACAAAATGGCTGGGGGATGGCCATGGAGGGAGGGAGGAGGCTGGCCTGTGGAGTTTACCTGGAAAAGCTACTGTGATAGCAGATGGGATAGAAGAAGGAGAGCGTCAGGCCCTTGCAGTCTGGCCGTCCCCATCTGGGCAGGCAACACTCCATCAATTTGAAGAGTTTGGGTTGGGAGTGGGTGGGGCTCAAGGGCACAGGCCCTAGCTGGCTAGATGGCCGGCAGTGGCTCCTGGACACAGAGGCTTGGGTCCTGGGCCCCGGAGGGGTTGGGGAGGCAGGAGCCTGCAGCCAGCCTCAGAGGAAGCGCTGGACCTGGCTGACAGTGTACTGAGCACAGCACCAGACTGGGGGAGTCCCTTTGTATGACAGCTGCTGAGGTGGGGCCAGGCCCTGCATGTTGGGGCTGAGCAGAGGCCCTCTGCCCATTTTTAAATTGTATTGTTTGTCTTTCTTTTGTTGAGTTGTATGAGTACTTCATATATTTTGGATATTAACCCTTTATCAGATGTATCATTGGCAAGTATATTTTCCCATACTGTGGGTTCCCTTTTCATTTTGATGCTGGTTTCTTTCTGATGGTTCTTTCCCTGATTTCAGATGTTTCTTTACATGCATGAGATGATCAGTACTCAACTGAAGACTCAAAGGAGACCCTCTATAGGTTTCCAGAACATACTTTGTCTCTATGTAGCACTCTCTCTCTCTGTCTCTCCTGCTCTCCAAACTCAAGCTACCTTCAGCTCCCCAGACTGCCAGCTCCTCTCCTCAAGATAATATCAGACAACTGGTACCACCAGTAAGGTGTGCTAATCGTGTAAATTCACTCATTTTTTTCCCCTAAAACTGTCTTTTGTTTCCTGAGGTCTTATCTCTTGAAAAATGTTTCATATATTTGTTTTGATTTTTAGCTGTTTTAGGTGGAGGATAAATTCAATCCCTCTTATTACATCTTGACCTAAAGCTGAAGTCCTAAGTATTTTTCTTTTACTTTGGCGGGGATGTCCTGACCAATTCACCCCTAAAAACATTAAAGTGGTGGAGGATTGGGTGGGTGGGGCTGGAAGAGATTAATTAAAGAATTTCTATGCATATATGCATAACCCATGGACAGACAATGGTGCAGTGAAGGCCTGGGGAGGGGGCGAGAGCAGAGTGGAGGGGATCAATGGGGGGAAAAAAGGGGACATCTGTAATACTTTCAACAATAAAGATAAGTTAAATTTAAAAAAAAACCATAAAAGAACATTGAAGTGGCAGGTCTTTGAGTCCTCATAGAGTTTATCTCCCACTTTCTGAATGTGTTACCAAGAACTCTAGGGTATCAGCCACCTCTTGCCTATTCTCTTATTCATTTTATCCAGTCAGCAAGAGATCATCTATGTAATGGGTTAGGAGATCTGTATGTCTTCAGATTATTTTATGACAGAGAGTAAGGCAAAATTGTAAGTTAATATTGTTCCACGTGAAAAATTGTAAATTAATATTGCACCACATGAATGCAAACCGTTTCTGAACCTTTTTGTAATTGGAATGGAAAATACCTTCACCACATCAATACCTGAAGCTTAACTAATCGTTGTAACAACAGTATTATATCTGGGACTGCAGCTATGACCAGGGCTAGGATTTGGTTATATCTGTGTCAGTCTGCAGTCATTTTCTAGGATTCATCTGCTTTCTTCATTACCCTTGCTTAATTTAAATCTTTACTGATGGCACTAGTCTGCTATCCTTTTCTTTTCTGGAAACAGTATTGTCTTTTTTCTGTAAATCCTCACCTAAGGATTTCTGTCGTCTGATAATTTTCTTGTGTATCAAGCAGGAAAGCAGTGTTTGGGAGCAGTCTGTCCTGG
>NW_005871348.1:167919-202712 GCF_000147115.1 Myotis lucifugus | reverse complement strand
GCCCCCACCACCACCAACCTGGTCACCCCTTATTGCCCCCCCTGCCGGCCTGGTCGTCCCCAACTGCTCCCCCTGCTGGCCTGGTCGCCCCACACAGCCTGTTGATCAGTTTTTTGGTTGTCCCTCACTAACCCCCCTGCTGGCCTGGTCGCCCCATGCAGCCTGCTGTTCAGTCATTTGGTTGACCCTCACTAACCCCCGCCGCCCCTGCTGGCCTTGTCCCCCATGCAGCCTGCAGTTCAGTCATTTGGTTGTTTCTCACTAACCCCCCTGACAGCCTTGTCGCCCCAGGTAACCTGGTGTTCAGTCGTTACTGTTACTGTGACGGCGTCCCAGACATTTTGCATATTCCTCTATTATTAGTATAGATAAGGAAGTACATTTTATGTAGATAATTTAAACTGAATGTAATCAATGTGCTAGAGAAAGGTTCCCCACCTCTTTCACAGAGTGAAAAATAGGATTGTCTCACTGGATGTCTTATTTGTTTATTGGCACATTAATAATCACTTTGAGTACCTTTTGAAAAATATTTTTTAGAAAGTCATATTTTAAGAGGGATATTGACAAACTGGGTCATCTTCAGAGGTCAGTCAGGTGCTTCCAAATATTCAGATGCTTAAATATTTGGAACCTACAAGTACTGAGACTATATAATCTGGAGGGGGAAAAAACAAAAATAAGCAAAAACTTTTCAAATATTTGGAGGTCACTGAAGAAGAAAGGTTACATCTGTTTAGAAATGAAATAGACTTTCATATGAAATAGCGAGATTTTAATTTCTGGCATTATTTGTGTATAGGCCATCAGCCATGCTGGGGGGAGTTGAGGGAGTTCTTTTCAGATCTCTTATAATTCAGAGATTTTATGATTCTCATAGTTCACCGTTCTGGTATAAGTGGTTGTTTGCTTATAATCATAGTTGTTGGTGTATCATTATATTATAAAAAGTATATTTGAAATAATCTAAAATAATTTCTATTCTTTAGGATTTAAACACTATCTACTCTTATCTTCATGGAATGGAAATATTATCAAACCTCAGAGAACATCAGCTTAGGTAAGTGTGATGTTGTGTTTAAGAGGATGTGCTGTGGAGTTATTCAAATGAGTTTAGGTAGATAATTGCAGGGCCCAAATCTTTTTAAGGACTTTTTATAGAATGAGCATAAGGAATTTGTGTTTTTCATACCAGTTTTTCTTAGCCATGGGAATCCGTATAACTTTTGACTCCCCCAAAATCTAACTACTAATAGCCCACTGTTGATCAGAAACCTTACTGATAACATAAGCAGTCGATTAACACATTTTAACATTTTTTAATTGATTTTTTAATTTTTTTTAAGAGAGAGGGGAAGGCAGGGCTGGGGCAGAGAGAGAGAAACATCAACTGGTTGTCTCCCATATGCGCCTTAACGGGATTGAACCCACAACCTAGGTATGTGCCCTGACCAAAAATCGTACCTGCAACCTTTCAGGTGCACAAGACGATGCTTCAACCAACTAAGCCACACTGGCCAGGGATAACACGTATTTTATACGTTATATGTATTACATACTGTATTCTTACAATGCAGTAAGCTAGACAAAAAATGTTATTAAGAAAATCATGAAGAAGATAAATATATTCATAGTACTTACTGAAAAAAATTGGCGTATATGTGGACTTGCTCAGTTCAAACCCATGTTGTTCAAGGGTCAACTGTAACTATGTAAAGCAAAGCACAGCACTCTGCTAGCATGTGAAAATAAAAATTTTTTGTTTTGTTTTTGTAGTTAATATTGATATTTACTATGTCAGATGCTTAAAATGGGCATGGTATGATGTAGAGTTGTATTAAAGTGGAAGGAGCAGAATTCTTGATTTGGTATAAGTTCTTGTGGACAAGATCCATAAACTTTCTAAACCTCATTTTTCTTTTGTAAAATTAGCTTTCTCTCCTTCTACCTTACGTCATTGAGATTACACAGGGTATGGCAAAAGTAGGTTTACAGTTGTGAGTATGCAAAACAGTTTATTTTTATATTATTATTAATTATTGTATTATTTTCCATACAAACAACTATAAACCTACTTTTGCTCCACCCTGAATTTGTAAAAACAATTTTGAGTGCTATTAACTGCTATTTTAACTTTGCATAACATTTTAATTGAAATGTGTTTTCCTTCCATGGCCAGGTTATCCACCTCTTTTTCTGGCTGTTGTTTTTATTTTATTTTTTTTATGTTTTTATTGATTTTAGAGAGGGGGAGAGAGGGATAGGAACATCAATGATGAGAGAGAATCATTGATCTGCTGCCTCCTGCACACCCCCTGCTGGGGATCAAGCCTGCAACCCCAGGCATGTGTCCTGATCAGGAATCGAACTGTGACCTCTTGGTTCATAGGTTGACTGACATTCAACCACGGAACCATACTGGTCAGGCTCTGGCTGTTCCTTAAGTTTTGGGTTATGGACCAGATTGCTAATTAATTCTTTGGAATTTATTATTTTCTGTTTCCTTTATAACAATTCAGGTGTTAGTATGTATCAAATAAGAAAGAAAGAAGAGCCCTAACCAGTTTGGCTCAGTGGATAGAGCATCAGCCTGCAGACTGAAGGGTCCCAGGTTTGATTCTGGTCAAGGGCATGTACCTTAGTTGCGGGCACATCCCCAGTAGGGGGTGTGCAGGAGGCAGCTGATTGATGTTTCTAACTCTTTATCCCTCTCCCTTCCTCTCTGTAAAAAATCAATAAAAAAAGAAAGAAGAAAACTGAAAATTAGAAAATTTAGTAACACTAATAATATTTTTTAAATGAAAGTAAATTTATATAATTATTCAACAGAATTTGTGTGTGTGTGTGTTTGCATCTGTCAGTAACTGTTCTTCACACAAGGATTTAGTGTGAATTGACAGCTTATTTTTTCATAATTAAAAAATACATTATTTAGTGTGAATGTACATAAAGAGTATTATACTTGTTGCCACTTAACATCTAATTGTTTTTGAAAATGTTGCATTTAATGTATATATTTCTAAACTCTTATAGTTTAGTGAAAAATGTAGTGGTAAATCTGATCATTTTCTATTAAGGTGATTATAACAGAATTTTTTAAACAAAATTTAAGGTAAAAATCTTTAAAATTTTTACTTTTTAAAATAGATTAATGTCTGCAAGAGCACGCTATGAGAGATACAGTGGCAATCAAATTCTTTTTTGGTAAGTACCTTCATAATTAGCGTAAATTAATTGCTTTAATGTTTAAATTTTGATTTTTAGCATTGAAATTCTGGAACAATTTCTGTAGAACAGATTGAAATATATTCACAAACTATGAAATATAATAGGCATTGAGTCTACAAAAGGTGTACAATGTGGCAATGGTTAATAAATATAGACACCTGAATTGGGGGACATCTGTAATACTGTCAACAATAAAATAAAATACACACAAACACACACACACACACACACACACACGTGTAACTCCTACCCATGTGAACATGCAAAATATGTCAGGGCTCTAGAAGGCTCTAGTCACTTTTCTTGGAAAGGTAATCTAGTTCTAATTTCTATCGCTGTAGATTAGTTTTGCCTCTTTTGAATGTCATACAGATAAAATCTTTCGTCAGGCTTTTTTTTTTTTTTTTTTTTAACTTCACAAATGTCTGCAATTCTTCCAGGTTTTTGCACTCATTCTTTTTGTTGTTGTTGTTGTTGTTAATCCTCACCCAAGGATATTTTTTCCCATTGATTTTTAGAGAGAGTGGAAGGAAAGTAGGGAAGGGGGGAGAGAGAGAGAGAAACACCGATTTGTCTCACATCAATTGGTTACCTCCTGCACATACTCTCACTGGGACTGAAGATTGGACCTAAAACCTAGGTACGTGCCCTTGTCCAGGAATCTAACCTATGACCCTTTGTTGCTCAGGCTGATGCTCTTAACCACTGAGTAGCACTGGCCAGGGCTACACTCATTCTTTTTCACTGCTTTACAGTATCCAGTTGTGTGAAAATAACACAATTTGTTTATCCTGTTACTATATATTTAGGTTGTTCCCAGTTTTTTTTATTATCATAGTTTCTTTGAACATTTTGTTCATATCTTTTTATGCCCTTACTTACTCATTCCTGTTGGTCATATTCTTAGGAATAGAATTATTGGAACCTCACATGCTTAAATTTAGGAGATTCTAACAGAATCTGACGTGCATTTCATTTTGTTATCTCATTTGAGTTTATTTTACATTTCCCTGCTTACTAATGATAATGAATGATTTTCATATTTTTATGGGCTATTTGGATAGCTCTTTCTGAAATTCTGTTTCAAGTTTTACCATATTTTAATTGGGTTGTATGTCTTATTTCTATAGATTTTTAGAAGTTCTTTTTGAATTCTCTATTCAAGTTCTTTGTTGGATACTTATGTAGCATATATCTTCTCCCACTGTGTGGCTTTCCTTTTCACTCTATTAATGGCATCTTGAAGACAAATTCCTAACTTCTCAGTTTTTCCCTTTGTCATTAATGCTTTCCATGTCTGGTTAAAAACAAAATCTATTCCTTCCTCAACATTATTAAGATTTTTGGTGTTTTTTTTTTGCTACAGTGACCTCTTTTATTATATAGACTAGTGGCCTAGTGCACAGATTCGTGCACATTGAAATTACTTAGACGGTTACTTAGCCTTTTATGTATATAGATTCAACTGGTATATAGGAATGGTATTGATTTTCATGTTTTATTACTTGCACATTACATTTATCATTATTTCTAAACTACTTACATGATTTATATGGGTTTTGATAGCTACTTTCATTTATTTGTTGATCCAGTCATTTCTCTATACTAATAATAGAGGAATATGCAAATTATCCTGGACGCCGTCACAGTAACAGTAATGACTGAACAGCGTGCTGCGTGGGACGACAAGGCTGACAGGGGAGTTAGTGAGGGATGACCAAACAACTGAACATCAGGCTGCGTGGGGCAACCAGGCTGGCAGGGAGTGGCAGTTGGGGTCGACCAGGCCGGCAGGGGGGCTGTTAGGGGCATCCAGGCCAGTGGGGTGGGCAGTTGGGGGCAACCACGCTGGCAGGGGGAGGGCAGTAAGGGGTGACCAGACCAGCATGGGGGCAATTAGGGGCAACCAGGCCAGCAGGGGGGGCAGTGAGGGGCGACCAGGCCAGCAGGGGGGCAGTTAGGGGGGACCAGGCGGGCAGGGGGGCAGTTAGGGGCGATCAGGCCAGCAGGCAGAGGCAGCTAGGGGTGATCAGGCTGGTGAGGGTGCAGTTAAGGGCGATCAGGAAGGCAGGCAGGTGAGTAGTTAGGAGCCAGTGGTCCTGGATTGTGAGAAGGATGTCCGACTGTCGGTTTAGGCCCAATTCCCGGGGTCTGGCCTAAACTGCCAATCGGACATCCCGCGAGGGGTCCCAGATTGGAGAAGGTACAGGCTGGGCTAAGGGGACCCCACCCCCTTGTGCACGAATTTTGTGCACCAGGCCTCTAGTTATTAAATATTGGTCAGCTATACATTATGCTAATTCTAAAATAGAATGGTGGGAAGACAAATTATTTGTCCTTATTGAGTATCATGTAGTGGAGGAGAGTGAATTAATTAGAATAGTTACACATATTTTAGTGCTATCAAAGAAAAATATAGCTATATAAATCATTGGGACAGAATTGAGAGCCCAGAAATAAATTGATATTTATGAAGTTTTGCTACGCCTGCAAGGCAACAGTTTTATTATTTAAAAATGGCCTGTACCTAAGATCTGTACACAATGTGTATATAATATGATTGAGGATTAAAAAGGAATCTCCAATGAACCGTTTATTTTTGATGAAAGTGCTAAAGCATTTCAGAGGTAAAAACAAAGTTTTTTAAACAAATGGTGCTTGGTTAGTTGAGATATTACGTACAGAAGGTTAATTTAGACCTTTTCCTTATAACATATACAATAATTAATGAGTGTTACTTTATGCCAATTAGAATAGCTATAGTCAAAAAGGTACCCATTAAATAGATACAGTCAGAAAGGTACCTTATACTGTATACAGTAATTAATGAGATATCACTCTATACCAATTATAATAGCTACAGTAAAAAAGATAGACAGTAATGAATATAGACAAGGATATGGTAACACTTGGAATTCTCATATATTCGTGGTGAGGATGAAGAGTGGTATGGCCTTTTTAGGAAACAGTTTGGTGGTTTTTTAAAAAGTTAAGCAATTTCGAGGACTGGATCTCAAGCAGCGTGAATACGCGGACTCGGAAGGACCCTCCACCTTCTCACGGAAAGGTCAGATTTCACCTGGGAAAAGGAGAGAGAGAGCTACAAAACCAAACACCCCGAGAAGAGAGATCAGGAGGAGACAAAGAAACCCCCATATGAAAGAAAAGGAGGCATCACCAGAAAAGGAAGGAAACGGAATGGAGGCAAGCAATATGTCAGAGAAAGAATTCAGAGAAATGGTCATAAGGTCGCTGAAAAGAATAGAAGACAAATTCAACAATATGGTAAAGAACCAAGAGGAAATGAAGAAGAACCAAGAAGAAATGAAAAATGACATTGCTGCTATAAAGAACTCAATAGAAAGCATCAACAGTAGACTAGAAGAAGCAGAGGACCGCATCAGTAAGCTAGAAGACAAGGTAGGAAAAAATACCCAAGCAGAGCAGCATCTAGAAAAAAAACTTGAAAAACAGGAGGAGAGCCTAAGGGAACTTTGGGAAATCACAAAAGGAAACAACATCCACATAATAGGGGTGCCAGAAGGAGAGGAAACTGAGCAAGGAATAGAAAACCTGTTTGAAGAAATAATGACAGAAAACTTCCCTGATATAGGGAAGAAAAAACTCACACAAATCCAAGAAGCTCACAGAGTCCCAAACAAAATGAACCCCAAAAGACCAGCGCCAAGGCACATTATAATTAAATTGGCAAACACCAACGACAAAGTAAGAATCTTAAAAGCGGCTAGAGAAAGACAAAGTTACCTACAAAGGATTCCCCCATCAGACTGGCGACTGATTTCTCAACAGAAACACATCAGGCCAGAAGGGAATGGAATGAAATATACAAAGTCATGCAAAGGAAGGGTCTGAATCCAAGAATACTGTACCCAGCAAGGCTATCAATCAAAAATGAGGGTGAGATCAGGAGCTTCACAGACAAAAAAGGACTAAGGGAGTTTATTACCACCAAACCAGCAATGCAAGAAATGCTAAAGGGTCTGCTGTAAAAAGAAGAAATAGGAAGCAAAGAAGGAACACAGGCGTAAAGAATAAAAACGGAATCGAACCTGGGACCCTTCAGTCCGCAGGCCGATGCTCTATCCACTGAGCCAAACCAGCTAGGGCCAAAGAGAGAATCTTAAAAGCAGCAAGAGAAAAACAATCAGTTACCTACAAGAAAGTACCCATACGACTGTCAGCTGATTTCTCAACAGAAACTATGCAGGCCAGAAGGGAGTGGCAAGAAATATTCAAAGTGATGAATAGCAAGAACCTACAACCTAGATTACTTTACCCAGCAAAGCTCTCATTCAGAATTGAAGGTCAGATAAAGAGCTTCACAGATAAGAAAAAGCTAAAGGAGTTTATCACCACCAAACCAGTATTATATGAAATGCTGAAAGGTATCCTTTAAGAAGAGGAAGAAGAAGAAAAAGGTAAAGATACAAATTATGAACAACAAATACACATCTATCAACAAGTGAATCTAAAAATCAAGTGAATAAATAATCTGATGAACAGAATAAACCGGTGAATATAATAGAACCAGGGGCATAGAAAGGGAGTGGACTGACTCTTCTCGGGGGGGAAGGGGTGTCTGGGGTGTGGGAAGAGACTGGACAAAAATTGTACATCTATGGATGAGGGCAGTGGGTGGCGGGGGTAAGGGCAGAGGGTGGGGTGGGAACCGGGTGGAGGGGAGCTATGGGGGGAAAAAAGAGGAACAACTGTAATAATCTGAACAATAAAGATTTAATTAAAAAATGGAGCTCCGGTGGTGCAATCGGTTAGCGCGTGGTACTTATAAAAAATAAATAAATAAATAATAAATAAAGAACCTTAAGTGGGAATTTTACAGCCATTTGCATCTTCCTTCAGTAGAGAGAGAAAGGAACTTTAAAGTACCCACTGGAAAGTTGACAATATGTTTTTCTTCTGATGATAAGCAATTAGAATTGACCCAGAAAGCTTACCCTAGGTGGTTTATAGAATGGTTTGTAGGCCTGGGTTTCTGGATGGAGGATGGTACTACATTCAATGAGGACATAGAAAAGATCCATGCTTGAAGAAAATGAGGATGAGGTAGATTTTAAACATGTTGAGTTTGAATTGTCTGTTAGATATACAAGACGACATGTCAAGTAGACAGCCAGATAGATATACAGTTCTTAGCTCAAAGGAGATATTATTTTATACATATTAGAATCTTCAAATTAAAATTGATTGAAGACTATTGGTATGGTAAATAAAGATATTTGAGCGAAAGAGATTAGTTTAGATTATAAACTAACATCTAACAAGATTCTGGGTTTTTACTAGAGATCTAACTGAACTAAAATGCTGAAGGACTTATTATCTGATACTCTTTTATTTTATTCTTCAAACATAAACGAATGTATTTCAGAATAACACTGAAAAGAAATAAGTAGATTATTATCTAAATGTAGTTGAAAGTGAAGATACAACATTGATAAATTTGTGCATTCCAAATAATATTGTCTTCAATATACAGAATAGTTATTAGAAGTAGGATTTCTAATATGCAGATATAGTACAATATTTAAGTTGATCTCTATCATATGTGATGATCTAGTGCACAAAGATGAAGAATGTGAACATGGTCTGTGTTAGTTAATTTGTAATGATTTGCAGTACTAGAATATATTTCATGTTCTATACTTTGTATTGAATCCATATACATGTGAATGTGTGTATTTATTCACTTTTTATTTAAATAGTTCAGAAACTATTGCCAGATGTTGGTACATCTTGCTTTCTGGATCTGTGCTTATGAAAGACTCCATGGTCTTGCCGCCTTGCAGGTAAGTTTACATTTGGTGTTTAGTACACGTGGCAGGCAAAGTTAACATTATATCAATTTATTTTATCTCTTATGTTAATCTATGTAAGATGTGTATTTTTCTCTCATTAACTGATACATTTTATAAATGTCTTTGCTTATTGTAATTGGAAGTACTTGGCAGAAATCAATGGATATTTCATATTTCTTTATTTTTTAAAAATATATTTTTACTGATTTCAGAAAGGAAGGGAGAGGGGAAGAGAGATAGAAACATCATTGATGAGAGAGAATCATTAATTATCTGCCTTCTGCATACTCCACACTGGGGACTGAGCCTCCAACCCGGGTATGTGCCCTGACTGGGAATTGAACCCTGACCTCCTGGTTCATAGGTCAATGCTCAACCACTAAAGCATGCTGGCCAGGCAATATTTTATATTTCTGAGGAAACATATGTCTTTAAGTTTACACCGTGACATATATCTTACTCCTGTTTGATCTTTAGTTTTATGTGAAATTTGATCTGATTTATCTAATGGCTTCCGGATTCATTGCTCTTAATGGGTATATAGAGAGGCACTATCTTAATAGTTAAGAAATTGGTTTTTAGAGAAAGGCAAATGAGATAATAATCCTGACTTTATCACTTATTAGTGATCTGACTTTGGGCAAATTTTAGTTTCTTTACTGTAATATGATAATAGTGCCTACTTACTAGTAAGTGTCTTCTGAGATTGGCAGGCTACTCCTCAAAGGTCTCAACAGAAGTCTATAGACATTGACACTCTAGAGCCAGATTACCTGAGTTCATATCTGCACTTTACTACTCCTTGAGCAAATTACTTAATCCCTTTGTGCCTCAGTTTCCACATTTGTAAAATAAGGATAATAATAGAACCTATTTCATAGGCTAGTTTTGAGGAATAAATGAATTACGATGTAGTAGAGCTCTTAGAACATTGCCTGACTGTTAATAAGTAATTGGTAATTATTAAGAGAGTCAATTGCATTACCATTTGTTCTGACAGCAATTCTCAATATTGTGGGGCCTCAAATTATGGTTTGGTGACATAAAAGGTAATTTTTTTAGTGACTTTTTTCCAATGTTGAGAAGATATTTTTTTTTCTTTATTGATTAAGGTATTACCTATGTGTCCTTATTCCCCCATTGCCTCCCCACTCATGCCCTCACCCCTCTGGTGTCTCTGTCCATTGGTTAGGCTTATATGCATGCATATAAGTCCTTTGGTTGATCTCTCCCCCTTACCCCCACCCTCCCCTACCTTCCCTCTGAGGTTTGATGGTCTGATCGATGCTTCTCTGTCTTTGGATCTGTTTTTGTTCATCAGTTTATGTTGTTCATTATATTCCACAAATGAGTGAGATTATGTTATATTTATCTTTCTCTGACTGGCTTATTTCGCTTAGCATAAAGCTCTCCAGTTCTATCCATGCTGTTGCAAATGGTAAGAATTTCTTCTTTTTTACTGCAGTGTAGTATTCCATTGTATAGATGTACCACAGTTTTTTTGTTTGTGTGTTTGTTTTTTTAATTAATTCTCCTTTATCAGGAAGAGATCAACGAAGGCCCACATGGTAGTAGTACATTGCTTTAATATCTGATTCAGACACTTTATATTTGTCTTTTTTTTTAATTGTTTAAAGTATTACTGATAGCAGTACATATGTCTCCTTTTTTTTTCCCCCCATTGACCTTCCCCCAGCCTCCCCTACCCCTGGCACATGCCCTCCCCCCACCCCCCCAGGGTCTTGTATCCATTGGTTATGCTTATATGCATGCATACAAGTCCTTCGCTTGATCTCTTACCTCCCCCCTAACACTCCCCAGCCTTCCCACTGTAATTTGACAGTCTGTTCAATGCTTCTCTGCCTCTCTATCTTTTTGTTCATCAGGTTATAATGTTCTTTATTATCCATAAATGAGTGAGATCCTGTGGTGTTTTTCTTTCACTTCCTGGCTTATTTCACTTAGCATAATGCTTTCCAGTTCCATCCATGCTGCTGCAAATGGTAAGAATTCCTTCTTTTTTATAGCAGTGTAGTATTCCATTGTGTATATGTACCAGAGTTTTCTAATCTACTCATCTGTTGATGGGCATTTAGGCTGTTTCCAAATCTTGGCTATTGTAAATTGTGCTGCTGTGAACCTAGGGGTGCATATATCCTTTCTGATTGGTGTTTCTGTTTTCTTGGGATATATTCCTAGAAGTGGTATTACTGGGTCAAATGGCAGTTCCATTTTTAAATTTTTGAGGAAACGCCATACTGTTTGCTGCCTGTGGATTTCTCTAGTATTTTTATGGTTTCCCATCTTATGTTTAAGTCCTTTATCCATTTTGAGTTTATTTTTGTGTATGGTGTAAGTTGGTGATCTAGTTTCATTTTTGCATGTATCTGACCAAATTTCCCAGCACCATTTATTAAAGAGGCTGTTTTGGCTCCATTGTATGCTCTTGCCTCCTTTGTCGAATATTATTTGAGTATAATGGCTTAGGTCAATTTCTGGGTCCTCTATTCTGTTCCATTGGTCTATATGTCTGTTCTTGTGCCAGTACCAGGCAGTTTTGAGAACCATGGCTTGGTAATATAGTTTGATGTCTGGTATTGTGATCCCTCCAACTTTTGTTCTTCTTTCTCAGGATAGCTGTGGTTATTCGGGGTCTTTTTTATTCCAGATGAATTTTTGGAGATTTTGTTCTAGAATCTTTGAAATATGCCATTGGTATTTTAATAGGTATTGCATTGAATCTATAGATTGCTTTAGGTAGTATGGACATTTTAATGATGTTGATTCTGCCAGTCCATGAACATGGTATGGTCTTCCATTTGTTTATGTCTTCCTCTATCTCTTTTTTTCAATGTCCTGTAATTTTTCGAGTACAGGTCTTTTATGTCCTTGGTTAAGTTTATTCCTAGGTATCTTAATTTTTTTGCTGCAGTGGTTAATGGGATTGTTTTTTTCATTTCTATTTCTGTGAGCTCATTATTTGTGTATAAAAAGGCCATAGATTTCTGGATGTTAATTTTGTATCCTGCTACATTGCCAGATTCATTTATTAGGTCTAGTAGTTTTTTGATGCAGTCTTTGGGGTTTTTTATGTATAACATCATGTCGGCTGCAAATAAGAACAGTTTTACTTCTTCTTTTCCAATTAGGGTGCCTTTTATTTTTTATTCTTGTCTGACCGCTATGGTGGCTAGTACTTCTAGTACTATGTTGAAGAGGAGTGGTGAAAGTGGGCATCCTTGTCTTGTTCCTGTTCTTAGGGGAAATGGATTTAGTTTTTGCCCATTGAGTATGATGTTGGCTGTAGGTTTGTTATATAGGGCTTTTATTTTGTTGAGGTATGATCCCTCTGTTCCCACTTTGCTGAGAGTTTTTATCAAGAAAGGGTGTTGGATTTTGTCAAATGCTTTTTCTGCATCAATTCATATGATTATGTGACTTTTGTCTCTCAGTTTGTTTATGTGATGTATCACATTTATTAATTTCGGATATTGAACCATCCTTGCATCCCTGGAATAAATCCCACTTGGTCATGGTGTATGATCTTTCTAATGTATTGCTGAATCCGATTTGCTAGGATTTTGTTGAGGATTTTAGCATCTATGTTCATCAAGGATATTGGCCTGTAGTTCTCTTTTTTTGTGGTGTCTTTATCTAGTTTTGGGATTAGGGTAATGCTGGCTTCATAGAAAGAGCTTGGAAGTCTGCCTTCCTCTGGAATTTTTTGGAATAGTCTGAGTAGGATAGGTTTTAGTTCTTTGAATGCTTGGTAGAACTCCCCTGTAAAGCCGTCCGGACCAGGGCTTTTGTTTGCTGGAAGGTTTTTGATCGCTGTTTCAATTTCTTCAGTAGTTATTGGCCTATTCAGGTTTTTTGACTCTTCTTGGTTGAGTTTTGGGAGCTTGTATTTTTCTAAGAATATGTCCATTTCATCTAGGTTGTCCATTTTGTTGGAATAGAGTTGTTCATAGTATTTTTCATAATTGTTTGTATTTATGTGGGATCGGTTGTTATTTCACCTCTTTCATTTCTGATTTTGTTTATTTGGGTCCACTCTCTTTGCTTCTCGGTGAGCCTGGCTAGAGGTTCATCAATCTTGTTTATCCTTTCAAAGAACCAGCTCTTGGTTTTGTTGATCTTTTGTATTGTTTTTTTGGTCTCTGTGTCATTTATCTCCACTCTGATCTTTATTATTTCTTTCCTTCTGCTTACGCTGGGCTTTTCTTGTTGCTCTCTTTCTAATTCTTTGAGTTGTAGAGTTAGGTAATTTATTACCATTGTTTCTTGTTTTCTGAGGCAGGCCTGTAGAGCTATGAACTTCCCTCTCAAGACTGCTTTCACTGTGTCCCATAGATTTTGGGTTGTAGTGTTTTCATTGTCGTTTGTTGCCATGATGCTTTTTATTTCTTCTTTGATCTCTCTGGTAACCCAGTCATTATTTAATAGCATGCTATTTCGCCTCCAGGTGTTTGATTTTTTTTTTATTGTTTTTATTGTAGTTGATTTCTAGTTTTATTACATTGTGGTCTGAGATGGTGCTTGATATGATTTCTATCTTCTTGAATTTGAAGAGACTTTGCCTGTGACCCAATATATGGTCTATCTTTGAAAATGAACCATGTGCACTTGAGAAGAATGTATATTCTGTAGCTTTGGGGTGAAATGTTCTGAAGATGTCAATTAGTTCCATCTGATCTAGTGCATCATTTAGGATTGATGTTTCTTTGCTGATTTTTTGTTTAGAGGATTTGTCCAATGGTGATAGTGGGGTATTAAAGTCCCTTACTATGACTGTATTGCTATCAGTCTCTCCCTTGATATCCTCTGAAAGTTTTTTATGTATTTAGGTGCTCCTGTATTAGGTGCGTATATGTTTACCAGAGTTATATTTTTTTTTTGGATTGCTCCCTTTAGTATTATGAAGTGGCCTTCCTCATCTCTTGTTATGTCCTTCACTTTGAGATCTAATTTGTCAGATATAAGTATTGCTACCCCAGCTTTTTTTTCATTTCCATTTGCCTGAAAAACCTTTTTCCATCCCTTCACTATCAGTCTGTGTGTGTCCTTTGTACTGAGGTCGGTCTCTTATAGACAGCAGATATGTGGGTCATTTTTTCTTATCCATTCCGCTACCCTATGTCTTTTGATTGGGGCATTTAATCCATTTACATTTAAAGTTATTATTGATAGGTATTTGTCTGTCACCATTTTTATTCTTTACGCCTGTGTTCCTTCTTTGCTTCCTATTTCTTCTTTTTACAGCAGACCCTTTAGCATTTCTTGCATTGCTGGTTTGGTGGTAATAAACTCCCTTAGTCCTTTTTTGTCTGTGAAGCTCCTGATCTCACCCTCATTTTTGATTGATAGCCTTGCTGGGTACAGTATTCTTGGATTCAGACCCTTCCTTTGCATGACTTTGTATATTTCATTCCATTCCCTTCTGGCCTGATGTGTTTCTGTTGAGAAATCAGTCGCCAGTCTGATGGGGGAATCCTTTGTAGGTAACTTTGTCTTTCTCTAGCCGCTTTTAAGATTCTTACTTTGTCGTTGGTGTTTGCCAATTTAATTATAATGTGCCTTGGCGCTGGTCTTTTGGGGTTCATTTTGTTTGGGACTCTGTGAGCTTCTTGGATTTGTGTGAGTTTTTTCTTCCCTATATCAGGGAAGTTTTCTGTCATTATTTCTTCAAACAGGTTTTCTATTCCTTGCTCAGTTTCCTCTCCTTCTGGCACCCCTATTATGTGGATGTTGTTTCCTTTTGTGATTTCCCAAAGTTCCCTTAGGCTCTCCTCCTGTTTTTCAAGTTTTTTTTCTAGATGCTGCTCTGCTTGGGTATTTTTTCCTACCTTGTCTTCTAGCTTACTGATGCGGTCCTCTGCTTCTTCTAGTCTACTGTTGATGCTTTCTATTGAGTTCTTTATAGCAGCAATGTCATTTTTCATTTCTTCTTGGTTCTTCTTCATTTCCTCTTGGTTCTTTACCATATTGTTGTTTTTTTTAATTAAAGCTTTATTGTTCAGATTACATTTGTTCCTCTTTCCCCCCCCCCATAACTCCCCTCCTCCCAGTTCCCGCCCCACCCTCCACCCTCACTCCCCACCCACTGTCCTCATCCGTAGGTGCAAGATTTTTGTCCAGTCTCTTCCCGCATCTCCCATTCCCCTTTCCCCCCCCCCAAGAATAGTCAGTCCATTCCCTTTCTGTGTCCCTGATTCATTATAATCACCAGTTCATTCTGTACATCAGATTATTTATTCACTTGATTCTTAGATTCACTTGTTGATAGATGCATGTTTGTTGTTCACAATTTGTATCTTTACCTTTTTCTTCTTCCTCTTCTTAAAGGATACCTTTCAGCATTTCGTATAATACTGGTTTAGTGGTGATGAACTCCTTTAGCTTTTCCTTATCTGTGAAGCTCTTTATCTGACCTTCAATTCTGAATGATACCTTTGCTGGATAAAGTAATCTTGGTTGTAGGTTCTTGCTATTCATCAACAGGGCGGGCGGAGGGAGCGGTTATGGCTGCTCTCAGTCCCGTTCCCAGAGGCTCTGCTTCTCAGAACCCCAGCAACCGCTGCAAACCTTGGAGAGAAAGCTGCCCTCACGTTCCAATTGATGCCAGACAATCCCGCTTCTCCCGTTTGAGTCTGAGTCCCTAGAGACTCGCCCAGATCTGGAGCTCAGAGTCTGAGACTCCCTCCTGATTGAAAACAACAACCGCGCCCTCAGCCACCAGCCCACTTTGCGCGCGCACCACCACACCTTTATATTTTCCACATTGTGCCTCCTCTGAGCCTCGGTATGCTGTTGTCTTTCCTTCTAGTTGAAGAGTCTCTCCTCAGCCAGCCTTCCTGTGGTTCTGGGTGATGTCCGTTCCGTCTTTTAGTTGTATTTTTGAAGTG
This sequence comes from Myotis lucifugus, assembly GCF_000147115.1. Classification (NCBI taxonomy): domain Eukaryota; kingdom Metazoa; phylum Chordata; class Mammalia; order Chiroptera; family Vespertilionidae; genus Myotis; species Myotis lucifugus. The sequence continues at coordinate 186,745 of NW_005871348.1, read as the reverse complement.
GTTGTTTGCGGCAGCAATTTCCGGTGTTTACCTATGCCGCCATCTTCCAGGTTCAATAATTGTCCCTTTACCATATTGTTGAATTTGACTTGTATTCTTTTCAGCGACCTTATGACCATTTCTCTGAATTCTTTCTCTGACATATTGCTTGCCTCCATTCCGTTTCCTTCCTTTTCTGGTGATGCCTCCTTTTCTTTCATTTGCGGGCTGTTTCTTTGTCTCCCCATGATCTCTCTTCTCCGGGTGTCTGGTTATGTAGTTCTCTCTCTCCTTTATCTAGGGGAAATTTGACCTTTCCATGAGGAGGAGCAGGGCTCGTCTGAGTCCATGTATTAGCGCTGTTTGAGATCTGGTGTTCCTGGGTTCATAGCTGGTCCCTGGCTCTGTACCACCGTTTTTTAATCCACTCATCTTTTGATGGGCACTTAGGCTGTTTCCAAATCTTAGCTATGGTAAATTGTGCTGCTATGAACATAAGGGTGCGTGTATCCTTTCTGATTGGTGTTTCCAGTTTCTTGGGATATAGTCCTAGCAGTGGGAATACTGGGTCAAATTGGAGCTCCATTTTTAGTTTTTTGAGGAAACTCCATATTATTCTCCACAGTGGCTGCACTAGTCTGCATTCCCACCAGCAGTGCACAAATGTTCCTTTTTAGAGAAGACATTTTTGGTCTTTTAAGAAAGTAAGACTTCTAATTACAACTAAATTAACTTAATTGCAAACCTATTAATTTTTTTTAATATATATTTTATGGATATTTTACAGAGAGGAAGGGAGAGGGATAGAGAGTTAGAAACATCGATGAGAGAGAAACATCGATCAGCTGTCTCCTGCACACCCCCTACTGGGGATGTGCCCGCAACCAAGGTACATGCCCTGGACCGGAATCGAACCTGGGACCCTTCAGTCCCCAGGCCGATGTTCTATCCACTGAGCCAAACCAGTTAGGGCAAACCTATTAAATTTAAGTATCAAGGTACAGTTTAGTCAATAGATGGTATGGGACATCTTAGTTTTGATACCATTTTTTTAAAGTCTTATCATGAGACCTGAAAGTCTCCATCATTGGCCTTTGGTTAAATGAAATCTGTGTTTCTTGAGTAGTAGAATAAAACATAGTTGACTGTTTTTTACAAATAAAATAACATAGTTGGTCTTGGTTATTGAAGGAATAGTGCCATTTCCGAGATTCAGTGTTGGTCTCTTCTGTTGACGGATTAGGTACCCAGCAGTAGGATTCGCATTGAGGCGGTGATTCTTCATCTCGGCCACTATGTCCACTGCATTCCTAGGCCTATTGAACAAGCAGTGGGGTGGCTGGAGAAAGAGCTTGATTGACACCCAAAGAGCATGTCATTTTGTTAAACTGATTACTAAAAGCCGCCTCTACAGTGGATACCCTTGGGGCTTTCACTGGGATGCCGAAAATCTTCAATGCCCATTCTAAAAGAGATCCTTCTACCTACCTCTTCCAAGACTTCTTTGTTGCCAGTCTTCTAATGCTGTTCTTTCCAAGTCCCAACCATTCAACCAAACCATTAGTAATTGCCCATGAATCTGTTTAGTTTCATAATTTTTACCATCTTTCAATTCAGACAAAGTGGACAGATGTATTGCTTGAAGTTCTGTTCTCTTGGAGGATTTTCCTTCACCATCTTCCTCCAGGGTTACCTCTGAGTGGGGCTATCCACTTTTGGGTGGTATCACTTCTTTGTGCAGACTCATATGTAAAACAGTCTCAAGTTTTTCCTTCCTTAGACTGGTCATAAGGAATTCCTCAGGTGCGCATAGATACAGATTGAGGGAAGAGGCAATGCAACAGGAATTGGTGTTGAAGGAGTCTGAGCCACCTGCTCATGCAAGATATTCTGGACCTGGGTAAACTCAGTTTCTTATATACCACTAGAGGCCCAGTGCATGAATTCGTGCATGGGTGGTGTTCCTCGGAGTGGCCTGGGGGATCAGGCCAAAACCCGCAGTCCAATGCTGCCTGCAGCTCCTACCTGCCTCTCCTGCTAATCCTGGCCCCACTGCGTGCCTGCTGCTCACTCTCGCACCATCAGTCCTAATCGGGAGAGGCTCATGCTACAGTAGCATCAGCACCAGCGCTCACCTGCCATGAACCCTGCATCTGGCGCCCTCCCAAGGGGAGTGGCCTGCGGGATCGGGCTGAAACCAGCTCTCTGACATCCCCGGAGGGATCCTGGATTACAAGAGGGCACAGGCCAGGCCGAGGGACCCCACACGTGCACTATTAGGGCCGGGGAGGGATCCAGGGCCTGTCTGGCCCCATCTCCTCCAGTCCTGATCAGGACCAGCTGGCCAAGGAGGGATGCGGGAGGTTGGCCAGTCGGGAAGGGACCGCGGAGGGCTCCAGGGCATGTCCGGACCATCTTGCTCAGTCCTGATTGGCAAGACCCCAGCAGCAAGCTAACCTACCGGTCAGAGTGTCTGAGCCTTGGTGGTCAGTGCACATCATAGCAAGTGGTGGAGCAGCCTTAGCATATCATTACCATATTATGCTTTGATTGGTTGAATAGCTTTGATTTAATTGGTCACAGGACACTTAGCATATTAGCCTTTTATTATTTAGGACTAGAGGCTTGGTGCACTAAAATCATGCCCTCAGAGGTGGGGGAGTCCCCCAGCCTGGCCTGTGCCCTCTCACAGTGCGGGAGCCCCACCCATCCAGGGCTCCTCAATGGATTGCCCCAAAGAGGTGGGCTAGAGCCGGGGGTCCTGCTTCCACGATGCACAGCTATCTTGTGACTGCGTGAGGGCATCACACCGTGACAGCGTGAGGACCACCTAGGCTTTTATTAGTAAGGTATTTATTTAATAATAGATTGCTAGCTACTTCTGATGCCCAACCCTTATGGCTAGGTCACAGTTCCTGATGGGAAGGTCAGGCTACATAGTCTCCTGATACCTCAGTTGTGATTAGACTTTCAGTCTCTCCCAAAACCCAGTAGCAAGCCAGAAGTTGTTTCTGAAAAGCAGTAAGTACTCACTTAATTGTGTAGATAGTTTTTTGGAAAGTCACTTTAAGTGAAATGACAAAGCAAACCAGTTTTACCGTAGGCTAATTATATATACAAGAATTAAGTTTTTCTGTAATATTTCGAGGACAAGATGTAAACAGTGGTTCCTGCCAGGAATCAGTTATTTCTTTTTTTCCTCATTAGCATTATAATGAAATGATACTGAATAAAATGACATTATTTGAGGGCCTGCTATAGTTATTTTAGAAGAGGGCATTAGGTCTGCACTGTCATTGACATGCTAGTACTTGTGAGAAGCTCCAGAGCACATCCCTATTTGCCATGAACACTAAAATTATCATTGGATATGCTGGTCCTCAGTGATACAGTGACTTATACTGATTCTGAACTGTGGCAAGTTGTGTGGGCTACTCTGAAGATGGGATGCTCAATATGGGATGCTCAATATATGTTAGTTCCTAAATAAAGAAATAACCAAGTATTGTGTCTCTTTTTCTGGTGATGGTGCCTAATCAACTTGGAAGAGATATCCTGTCATGCCCCAAATCATAGAACTCCCAGAAACTTCACTGAGAGGGTAGGCCCTTGAATTTTTATGGTGTTTATCTCCTAAACACTAATTTGCCTATATTTTAACACGTTAAGCGCCATATCAGTCACTGGTGACTGACACTATACTTTCCGTTTGGACCTCGTCAGTCTCCGGCCGCCAGCGTATCGGTGAAATCGGATATCATGGGCTAAATGGAAAGGAAGACAAAACAGGCTTGGCACTTAACGTGTTAATATAGCATCTAAATACATTTATTTATTTTATAATGAATTTTTTATGTAATTTAAACCAGTAAAATATATTTTGCAATTTACTATAACCAAAGGACAAAAGTAATATAATAAATCCAGACTAAATTTAAATAGCTTTTGAAATGAATTTAGTTTTTTTTAGATTTGAGTTCACTTTGTAGTTGTCAACAGTAAAATCTCAGTAAGTTCAAGAAAGCAAGGATTGCATTACATGTGATGTTTAAATAAAATTGAATGCATGTGTTTATTTATGCAGGACATAAGCATTGATTGTCATCTCTATATAAGACAGAGTCATTAAAACCAAAAAAGGTTGACTTGCCTTTCATTCGGATAACTGCTTTATTTGAAAAGGGCCAACGTGTTGGGTGACATGGAAAGAAACTTTCTTGGGGAGGCAGTTTTGGAAATGGATTCTACAGATAAGAAGGAATAGGTAGGCAAAAAAGGGAGGGAACCAGCATTTCAGTTGAATTTCTCAAGCCCCGATGCATTAATTTATTTAGAAATTATTGAGGTGCCTGCATGTGTCAGACATTCTGCTAGTTATTGGGGTTGGGAAAGGTTTTTCACCTTTAAATAGCGTTGTCAATTTTCTAAAGACAGAATTTTTTTGACAAAGTAATAAATATGTACTATTCAAAAGTCACAACAGGCCCTGGCCAGTTTTGCTCAGTGGATAGAGCGTTGGCCTATGGTCCCAGGTTCATTTCCGGTCAAGGGCACATGCCTGGGTTGTGGGCTCAATCCCTAGTGGGAGGTGTGCAGGAGGCAGCTGATCAATGGTTCTCTCTCATCATTGATGTTTTTCTCTCTCTCTCTCCCTCTCCCTTCCTCACTGAAATCAATAAAAATATATTTTTTAAAAAAGTAAAAGCAGCCCTGACCGTTTTGACTGAGTGGATAGAGCGTCGGCCTGCGGACTGAAGGGTCCCAGGTTCAATTCCAGTCAAGGGCATGTACCTTGGTTGAGGGCACATCATCAGTAGGGGGTGTGCAAGAGGCAGCTGATGGATGTTTCTGTCTGATCGATGTTTCTCACTCTCTGTCCCTCTCCCTTCCTCTCTGTAAAAAAATCAATAAAAATATTTTTTAAAAAAGTAAAAGAAGTATAACAAATATTTTAAGAAGTATTATTCCCACTATTATTGTCATCCACACCATTAAACTAATTTGCATAGATAACTAACCATTTTTATTAATATCTTTTGTATATCTTTCTAGTGTCTAATATATATTTGAACTAAAAACAGTACTTATACTTATTTTTCCTATTTTTGACCCAAAAAGAAATACTGCCTCGTGGTTTTAACTCGTTTATTTTGAAGTAGATGGGAAAAGTGCATGTTTATGAATTTCTGTGAGTTACTATAAATTGAACATTTGCCTAGTCACTACCAAGATCAAGAAATTAATATTGTCAGCATTGTAGAAGCTGTGTTTTCTCAAATCAGCTCTTTGAGAAAGCATGTCTTTTCTCAAATCAGCTCTCCTCCTCCCCCAAAGATCACCCATCACTTTCCTAAATTTTAATCAGTCTTGACTATCTGTGGAGTTTTAGCCTGAGGACTTGCAACCTAACATTGTAGTTTGGTTTTGTTTACTTTCAATCTTAATATGAATGTAAACATGCAGTATTCTTTTATGTATGGCTTCTTTGATCCAATACTATGCTTATGAGATACATCTGTGTTGTTGAAGGTAGTTAATTCATTCTTATTGCTTAGCATTTTATTGTTTGTGTTGTTGAAGGTCATTATTAGTAAAGTAGCTGTGAACATTTTTGTACATTTGATCCACATGTGCATACATTTCTGTACAATATACCTAGGCTATGTCTATATTCAGCTTTCATTGTCCATTTGTGAGTTGTGTTCAAAAGTGGATGTACCAATTTACACATCCACCAGCAGTGTATGAGAATTCCTCTTGTTTCACATCCTCACCAACATGTAGTAATGTCAGTCTTTTTTAAATATTTTTGATGGATTAATGTTAGTTATTCTGTTGAGAATATATATATCTCATACTTTTGATATGTACATTATTGATTGCTGATGAGTGAGTACATTTGCATAACCTCTTTTGTAAAGTGCTTCTTAAAATTTGCTCTCCATTTTTCTAATGCATTGTCTTTTGTTATTGAGAGGTAGTAATTCTTTGCATGTATTCTGAATAAGAATCCTTGATTGGTTATGTATGCTGCAAATATCTATTCCCCACTCTGTGCCTATATTATTCATTCTCATGAACACAGGTTCTTAACTCATAAGAGCTATTCAGTCTTTTCCTTTGTGTCATCTTTGCTTAAGAAATATTTCTGTACCTAAGGATATTTTCCTTAATTATTTTCTAGAACTTTTCTTGTTTTCTTTTCACATCTATATCTATAGTCTACTTAAAATTAAATTTTGAGCATGATATAATGTTGCATGGTTTTCCATATGGATTCCTGTATGTCCTTTTCCAACTTTCCTTCAATGCTACCATTTTTGTAAATCAAATATCTGTTGTAATGTACCCAGTGAATCACAGAAGGATGCCTCAAGAAGTCGAATTAAAGAGTCACATTTATTGCAGTCCGGGACTATGAGGGGCCATTCCCCAAATCTCATAGTGATAAGATGGCCGAAACACCAGACTTATATATGCAAAGATCACAAAGGTATTGATTACATCCCAGGGTTTGGAATGAGGAACCTGGTTTGCAAAAAAAGCAGTTTACAGAAGCAGAAGCAGCATGTTATCTAAATTACAGTTTTTGGTCTCTGAATCACTGAATTGACAGAAACACATTATCTAGAGCCCTCGGTCTGGAATGAGGAACCTGGTCAGACTTAAGCATGTTATCTAAATTACAATTTTTGGGTCTCTGGAACACTGAGTCAACAGGGACATGTTAAATGGAGCCCTCTGACCTTGGGATAATTGTGCTGTCCTTCCCAGGTAAAGGAAAATGTGCTTTCTAAGACCAGTATGACCACAACAAATGGGATTTCACATTACAATCAATAGGGTATTCAATCGAATGGGATGATTTATATAATTCAGAAAATCAAAATAACCTTTCTATTGTTAAAGCAAATAGGTACAGAAGCCAAACAGCAGGGTTAAAGTTAAACTATAGTTTCTACCTGAGATGATTGCTACCATACTTCATATCCATATATTTGTGTGCCTGTTTCTGGGCTCCTAATCTATCCATTATATTTTGTCTATCCTTGAATACTACACTGTAGCTTTATAAGGTAAGGGAGGGAAAATTTCCTTCTACCCTTCTAGGTTCTTTGGCCAGTTTAATCAAACTAATGTAGATTAACAGGAGAAAAACAAATATAATTATATACAAGGGTCCCACAAAAGACAGTTGAGGTGTACATGTTAACCTGAGTTAAGGAATGGGATAGGGGCCTGTGGCCTCAAAAGAGAAAAGAATTATTCACAGGATAATAAAAACAGATGTTTAGTAATTAGATGTTTGTCCTAACATACAGATAGATTGTTCAGATAAAACGTTATATCTAGTAATAGCTCTTGTTCTGGGGCAGGCACCCTATCTAAATTCTCTTAGGTAATTAAGTAAGAGGTAAGCCTGCTAAGTCTAGATTGCCTTCAACTCAAAATAATTCACATGCCAAAGTGATGCATTTTGGAAATTCATTCTGAAGAGTTGAAAAAATTTTGAAGTTCCATTTATCAGGGTTTTTTCCCTTTAATTTGCTGTGATTTTGTTGTTATATGTAAGAAATCTTTTATTAACCTAAGGTCACACAGAATTTTTTTCTGATTCCTTTTGAAAGTGTTATAGTGTCGATTGTAAGAACATCCAAAATCAGTAGAAAAATTTTATGACTTTATTTGTGTTATGCCCAGATTTCAGGATCCCCAAGAAACCACACCAGGGAGCCAGCCAGGTCCGATGCAAAAGCATAAGAGTCTTTATTCGAGCTAGCTCGGCTCCCCCACCTCGCCGACGCAGCAGCAGGAAGCAGAGAGAGAGGCCTAGCCCGGCGTGAAGAGGCGTTTTATAGGGGGGTGGAGTCAGGGTAGGATAGGGGACTGTGGGCCCTGCCGATTGGCCAGGCGCAAGTCAGTGTCTTGTTCCTGGGTGTGGCTAGCAGAGGCTTAGACTTCCGGGAAGAAGCTCCTTGCCAAGCACATGGCTCCCCCAAAATGGAGGACACAGGGTAAGATGGAGGGCATAGCCCTCGCCCTTTCAATTTGAGCCAGAGGACACGCCTGGAAAGAAAATCTCAATAGTCTGAGAAAAATGCTTTTCAGAATGATAGTTTGCAGTTTCTTTTATACATTTGGAATTAAGGAGGGAATGAAGGACGATTACATGAATTGGGAGAAAGCAAGGCAGGAAAATCTCAATGATTGTATTACAGGATACTTAACCAGATTTTCTGCTCTCTTGAGAGTGGTTATACTTCTGAGGGGTCTGAAAAAAGCATTTCAAATTAACCTAATTGTAAAGAACAATGGACATGGCTTGCTTGCTGCAACAATCACCCTGTTGGAGGCAGTGAGAAGAGAATATTGGCAACAATGGCGGGGGTTGGGGGGAGACACAACACAGCACCAGGTGTAGACCAATGGGGTCACACCAGACCTGGGTTCAGCAACCTGAGCACTTGAGTTCTGGATAAAAAAAAAATTCAGAGCCAAGAAAGACTTAAACTGTAAGAAAACGTTTATTTATAAAATCACAGAGGTAGAAGAAGTATTTCATAGAAGAAATGGGCTTAGGAAACAAGTTATAGAAGCAAAGGAAGGGCCCTTGGAGCTTAGCAATCAGGAAGGTCAAGGTGAAGTGCCTGGGGGAGGGGGAAGAGGAAGGTGCAGGCATGCTCTCTGGAGGGAGAGCAAGCTGGGTCCTTTTTCCTAAGGGTTTTAAGGGTGGAGATTTTAGGGGAGGTCCCAGGGGAATATCTCATTAGTATATTCATCAGTTTTCCAGGTGTGTCCTTTCAGGGCAGGAGGTCATTATTCAATGTAGCTGGTCCTGAAGTGTGGCATTGTTTGTCTGGTTTAGCTGCTTTTCTGGGCCTGGAGCTGAAATACAACTGAGGCCTAGATGTTATCTCTAGGGAGGAAAGGTCATGGTGTCTAAACTGCATGACCAGTGATATGCTAGGGGAGGAGGTCCCACCCTACAATTATCTCTTGTTAGGCACCCAGAACTTTCTGCCCTAGTGACCTTCTATACCTGGCCCAAGGTCCTTTCTCTGCTTATATCTGTCTAACTGCCTACCACAAACCTACCACAAACCTTTTTATAGGCCTGGGGAATGACTACCCACCATGATCTGCCCAGTTAGGAATTTATGATCTAATCACCCTGTGAGGTTACTTTAACAGCGCCTTTTTGGTCCACACTATTTAAGTCTGTTATTTATTTCGAGCTAGGTTGTTTTTTTTTCACATGGTATGATATATAGATATAATTTTGTCTTTTTATCTATGCATACTCAGTTGTTCGAACATCTGTTGACCTAACTTTAATTGACCATATATTTGTGGGTCTATTTCCCAAATCTTTACTCATTTTCATTATTTTTCTATCTGGTTGCGGAACCACATTATCCTGATGACTGTGGTTTTATAATGAATCACGGACTAAGGTAGTATGGGTCCTCCAACATTTCCAGATTGTTTTGGTTATTATAGTTTCTTTGCACTTACATAGAAATTTTGGAATCAGTTTTTTTGGAATTAGTCTATCAAATTGAGGAAGTTTCCCTCTATTTCTTGTTTACTGAGAGTTTTTATTATGAATGGATGTTCTGCTTTATCAAATGCTTCTTCTGCATCTATTGATATGCAATTTTTCTTTTTAGTCTGTTGATGTGGTGGATTACATTTAATTGATTTTTGAATGTTGAACCAGCCTCACATACCTGGGAAAATCCCACTTGGCTGTGTTGTATAATTCTTTTTATACATCCCTTCCATATCTGAATCTGGTTCTTAAGCTTGCTCTGTCTTCCAGCTGTGTATTTTGCCCTTTAGTATCCCTTTTAATTCTTTTCTTGATAGTAGGACATCAGGTACTAGGCAAAAGGAATTGCTGTAAATAGGTCTTTAGTAATGTGCTAGTAAGTGTTATGCCCAGATTTCAAGATCCCCAGTAGACCACCAGGGAGCCAGCCAAGTCCGATGCAAAAGCAGAGAGTCTTTTATTATTATTACAGACCCGGGTCTGGCTCCCAGCCTCTACCGATGCAACGGCAAGACGAGAGTGTCCACCCGTGGGAAAAAAGGGGTTTTAATAGGGGGGTGGAGTGAGGGAGGAGAGATGACTGTGGGCCCTGCCTATTGGCCAGGTGCAAGTCGGGTCTTGTTACACAGGATGTGGTCATATTTATGGCGCGCACGTCCCTTGATTGTCATTGGTTAGTTTAAAGAAGTCCTGGGTGTGGCTAGCAGAGTAGCAGAGGCTTGGGCTTCCAGGAAGAAGCCTTTGCCGAGCACATGGCCAAGGTAAGATGGAGGGCGTAGCCCTCGCCCTTTCAGTAAGGTGTAGGGAGAGGGGAAGCATTTGATAGTCCTGTGATTAAGACTTAGTCGTTTAGTGAGCCTTTGCCTCTGGACTGTGAACTTCACAGGTATATCTCAGTTTGGGTTTGGGTTTCTGTGGGGGTTTTTGCCTTTAGGTGAGACAGGATAGCTAGAGTGGCTGGCATTAGGTATTTCCCTCTCTCCATACGGAAGGCTAGAGCCAACTTGAAATGGGTATTTTCCTTTTTGCAGGTCTGTTAGTCTCTAATAGAATGGTTTCTCTTAATGGCAGACCTTGCTGTGCATGTTTCAAAATAGTTCCTTTTCCCTTTCCCTTGCCAGGAACACAAGGGGCTTTTTCTCTTATTCACTGTGGGAACCTGGTAGAAATCCATAGGGTAAAACTCAAGTAAGTTTGGAGGCCCCTTCAATGACCTGCATCTCACTGGAGTTTTGCTTTTTTAAATACACTTTTATTGATTTCAGAGAGGGAGAGGGAGAAGGAGAGGGAGATAGAAACATTAATGACGAGAGAGAACCATTGATAGGCTGCCTCTTGCACACCCCCTACTGGGGATTGAGCCTGCAATCCAAGTATGACCGGAAATCGAACCATGACCTCCTGGTTCATAAATTGACGCTTGCCAGCCTAGGACTTTTAACTCTCGGAGTTGTGTACTCTGAGCTTCCAGCAGTTCATTAATTACAGTTTGATTTTCCCTATCTTGGCACTAGTTCTCTTGGAGATTATGCTCTAAATTGTGATTCTCTGTATTCATCTGTCATTTTCTCCAATTTATAGACAGGAAGAGATAAGGAAGAGAAAATATATTTACAGTGAAAACAATCCGCTTATAAATGAACCTGTGCAGTTCAAAGGTCAACTGTGTTATTAAAGAATTTAATGAGCTATTTTATATTACCAGATGGGCAGATTTTACAAAGACATACATTACTATAAATAGACTCAAAAAGTAATAGAAACTTTGAATATACTTATAAAAGGTAAAGAAATTAATAAGTATATTCTCACAAAGAAAAGTCTAGGCCCAGGTGGCTTTACTGCTAAATGTGTTTCAAACATTTGAGGAAGCATTATTACATATCCTGTGCAAACTCTTTTGGAAAATACAGGAAGAAAGGATACTTATAGCTTATTTTGGGGGGCCAGTGTTACCCTGATACCAGTGCTTGACAACAACATGACAAGGAATGAAAACTACAAATTATCTCCTGTGAACATACATGTAGAAATCATTAACAAAATAACAGCAAACCAGATCCAGTAATATATTAAAAGTATTGGACACTGAACAAGTTGTGGTTATTCTAGAAATGCAAGGAAGTTTAACATCATAAATCAATTTATACAATATATTCTGCTAGTAAAATAATGGACAAAAACCACATGATCTTTTTCAGTAAACATAGAAAAAAATTTGATAAAATTTAAAACTTGTTCATAATGAAATATTTTAGACCTACTAAATTTACAGAAGGAAACTTCCTAACTATCATGAAGGGCATGTACAAAAATTTTATTGCTGTGAGAATTTTATAATTGCCATTTTTTATTTATGTCATTCATTTCTAATACTTTCGTTTATGGTGTTATAGTAAGGTCTTTTTTTTTCTGTTTTGCTATCTGGTTTTTTCATCACTATTTACAGAAAGTACTATCTTTCCCCCCATTGAATTACCTTGATACTTTTGTCAAAAATTAATTGAACACGTATGTGTGGGTCTGATTTTGTTCGGTCCTTTTTCATTGATCTATAAGTTGATCCGATGCTATACTAGCTGGAGTATTCTAGCTTTACATTATGTCTTGATATTTCATAACATAAATATTCCAGTTTTGTTCTTGTTTTCCAAAATTGTTTTAACTGTTTTAGGTTTACATTTTTATGTAAATTTTGGAGTTTTGTCATTTCCCTAAGGCAACTTTTTTATTGCATTTAATATGTACAACAACCCATAAATAGGATATATTTCATTTTATGTGATCATCTTTAATTTCTCTCTGCAGTATTTTGTAATTTTTTAGTTTGTAGTTTTTTAGGGGTCTTGTGCATGTTTTGATAAATTTATGTCTTTTTTTAAAGTTTTTTTAAAAATGTATTTTATTGATATTTTACAGAGAGGAAGGGAGAGAGATAGTTAGAAACATCGATGAGAGAAACATCGATCAGCTGCCTCCTGCACATCTCCCACTGGGGATGTGCCCCAACCAAGGTACATGCCCTTGACTGGAATCGAACCTGGGACCCTTCAGTCCATAGGCCGATGCTCTATCCACTGAGCCAAACCGGTTTCGGCAAATTTATATCTTATATATTGTGTATTCTTACTGTTTTTTAAATGAAATTAAAAGATTTTTTTCCTAATTTCATTGTTGCTAATATACAGTAAAACAATCGATTTTTAGATATTGAACTTATATCCTTTAATCTTGCTAAAGTCACTTCTTTCTTTCTTTCTTTCTTTCTTTCTTTCTTTCTTTCTTTTTTGTTTTCTTTTTGGTGGCCCATACGGGGAACGAACCCGAGTAAAGTCACTTATTTCTTATGACCTTTTTAAAAAATAGAATTCATTGGATGTATTTAATATATAATCAAGTCCTCCACAGTTGAAGCATTTATCCTTTCTTATATAAACTATTATTGCAAGATGCTAAAACTAATAGATGAGAAATTGAGAATAAACTTTATATTAGGTTTATCTAGTTGATACTATCTGAAGCTATATACCAGTTTTAACAGTGTTAAAAAGAAAGGGGCAACCAGACATTATGTAATGTATATGTGATGTGATAAACATTCCACTGGGTCTTTTTTTTTTTTTTTTAATATGTTTTTATTGATTGTAGAGAGACGAAGGGGAGAGAGAGAGAAACATCAATGATAAGAAAGAATCATCGATCAGCTCCCTCCTGCATGCCCCCTACTGGGGGTTGTGCCCACAACCCTGGGCATGTGCCTTGACTGGGAATTGAACCATGACCTCCTCCTGGTTTATAGGTTCACCCTCAACCACTGAGCCACGCTAGCTGGGCTCATCTTGATTTTTATTAGAATTTTGTTATTAACTAATATTTGTATATAACCTTATACTTGGTAGAGAATTGACATGCATGCTGTCACTGCTTTCATTCAGGACCTATTTCCATTCCATCAATAAAATTATATAGTTTTTTATAAGTGACTTATATATTTGTTTATTTGGTATTTTATATTTTGTTTGCATTATTAATAGAGGGTTTTCAAATATTTGGTTTTTAGAATAAATTGCATATATAGTATAATTGCCCATGGTACTTAATTTTTATATATATATTTTAGATTGCCTTTTGTAATTTTATAAGTGCACTCTGCATCATATGTTCACCTATTGTATCATATAATTATTAAATATTTTTTCTGTTCCTTACCTTTCAAAGTATTTAGTTTACTTTTTAAAATTAAAACATCAATTTGTTTCTATATAAATGCTTTCTTTTTTTATTTCATTAGAAATATCCTCCCAGATGAAGAATATAAAAATATAGTTTCTTTTAGAACTAATCCAATTTTAGTTTTTTCCAAAGAGCTAGTCAGTGGCTCCAACACTATTTTTAAATGAATCACCTCTGTTTTTTACTGCATTTCTTTATATAGTCTAATGTGAATATTTTCAAAGCTGTTTATAGCTGTTATCTAAAACTGCTCCCAAAATAATAATTTACTTTTATAAAATACTAGAGGCCTGGTGCACGAATTCGTGCACAGTTGGGGTCTAGCCAGCCAGAGGGGGGGTGCGGGCGTGGGAGGATGGCTGGCTGACTCCACCCCCTGGTTGAACTCTGGTAAAGGGGACAATTTGCATATTACCCTTTCATTATATAGGATTCCATAATTGTGGCTTTAGTCTATATTAGGTGTGTTTTTACTTTTATTCAGCACATATTGATAAATGTTTAAAATTTGAGATTAGGCAGGGAGGGGTGTTCTATAATCAGTTTTAGAGATTAAAGGCAGAAATTTTTAAAGAATTTTCACACTGAACTGTATTGAGGTCAGTTATCTCTTGATTTTAAGAAAATCTTATTAATAAAAGTGATAGGATCAGAATTTCTTGATTAGCATTTAAGGGGCGGGGAGGTTTGGTTGTTTGTTTTCCTATATCGATGTATTTTATTTGTAATCTTTGCTAAAGAAATTGTTTTTCTGTTTTTATAGTTTTGGTAAGCAGTTTGGAGGAAAAAGAGGATGTGATTGTCTTGTATTAGAGCCTTCAGAAATGATTGTGGTAAGAACTTTAAAGAATGCTGAATTGTTTTTTGATGTGCTTCAGTTTCAACTTTAAATGTAGTAGGCTTTTAAATACTCAAGGAGGTTCCATTACTATGACTTTTTAAATATTTTATTAAGTAGCATCAGAACTGTCTACCAAGTTTGATACATTTTTATCTACTTAAATTTTTTTTTGATCCTTGAGAGAATTTGAAATATGATACAATTCTATATAACAGGTTCCAAATTTGGTAATTTCTTTTACCACTTCTACCAGAAATTTTAAATAAATGTTTTAAAAAGTGACCTTTAGATTTCAAGTATTTTCTTTCCTCTTCAATATACTTAAATAATCTTTGAATATCTATGTCTGTGCCCTTAACTTGTAGGAAAGAGAAAGAAATGAAAGACAATTCTTTTTAAGTAAAAAATGGTTTAGATCTTAATATTTTTACTTTAAAAGTGTACTTAAAGAATAATTCTTTACTTTTTTCTAAGAAAGCTGGGTAGTTGATGTAACTTGAGAAAACACTGACTTTCTTTTTTTTTTAAGCATTAGAAAAATCCAGAACACAGCTCCCTTTTACCTTGTTCTGAGATGACCTTACTAGAAAATAGCTTATACTGAATGGGCTCATTGTCCTATTTGCATCTCATGTAGATGATCATGTCATTTGATTTGATTTAAACTGTTGAGAAGTGAGGTTGAATTCTTAATGAAGCATTTTAATGCCAGGGCACTAAAAAAACTAAACCATTTTTCTATTTTATAGGGTTGTAGTCAGATTGACATGTTCAAATAGTTTCTGTTTTCTCTTCCCCAAACTGCATCATCTACATTATCAAGAGTTCAGTGTCCTATATTTTATTTATTTATTTATTTATTATTATTTTTTTTTATTGATCTCAGAGAGGGTAGGAGAGATAGCAACATCAATGATGAGAGAGAATCATTTATCGGCTGCCTCCTGCACACCCTGCACTGGGGATCGAGCCTGTAACCCAGGCATGTGCCCTGACCGGGAATCGAACCATGACCTTCTGGTTCATAGGTTGACACTCAACCACTGAGCTACGCCAGCCGGGCCAGTGTCCTATGTATAATAATAAAAGCATAAAATATGCTAATTAGACCAGACAGCTGAACGACCTTCCGACGTCCTTCCGGACGACCTTCTGGACAAAGCCGTGACTGCGAGGGCCGAGGCAAGCTACAGGGGCTGTGAGGGCTGAACCCCTTGCACGAATTTCGTGTATTGGGCCTCTAGTATTTTATAAAAACAACAGAATTTTAAGATCTTAAAAGGCAAAGATTATGTCTTATTTTGTACTGAAGGCCTGGTGCACGAAATTTGTGCACGGGTACGGTCCCTAGGCCTGGCCTGCAATCAGGGCCATCTTCCCCAGCTGCCCACAGCTGGCCCCGCCCCCCGCCGCCACCCACCAGTTCCCCGTTTGCTATCGGGTGATTGGTGCCTGATGGCCGGGGGAAGAGACCGAGAGGTAAACTGTTCCAGCCCACTTGCCAGCCCCGCCCCCACTGTTGGTGGCCATCAGGCGATCGGAGCCTGCCAGCTGAGGAAAGGGACCAAGAGGTGGTCAGTGCACCTCATAGTGACTGGTCCAGTAGTCGTTCTGGTCGTTCTGCCATTAGGGTCAATTTGCTTATTACCCTTTTATTTATTATATAGGATTATTATATAGGATAGTACTGCCTGCATAATAAGTATTCAGTGAATTGTGCTTGAATTCAAGTTTGTTCAAGGCTTGGACTATGTATTTTATGTTTATTTTCTTTAAGTGTTGTTATAGATGGCATATTATAGCCTCAGAACTACCTTTTTAAAATAAATATATTGAGGAACATGGCAAGAAAACTACCTCAGGCACTTCTTGTTTTCTCATTTGTTTATCAGTTGTTGTACTTCCTCTCCCCCTCCCCCCCATACTTTATGGGGTAAGAGTAGTGCTTTTACTGCAGTGTTTACATTGTTGTGGTACAATACAATTAACATAAAATTTATCAAACTTAACCATTTTTAAGTGTACACTTCATTGTAATTATTAGTTTTCTTTTGAAATTAAAGGGAAAACTTATACTTTCCCCATCCCAAACTTGGAGTTAGCCTTTTCTCTAAGGAGAGAAACTGAGATGTGGCTGCCAGTTGTTTTCATTGCTCTACGTGACTAATTGCTATTAGGGCTTCTCAGGAACAAGAGCTAGAAAATGTCTGAGTGTATGTATACACTATATATATGTGTGTACATATGTCTATATTTGTTTTTTAATCTATAGATCTGTTTAAAACCCAGAGTTTATTTTGTTTTTTCCTTATACATATCTTCTTTCTCTATCAGTGAGAAACTTGTTTTTCAGTATATTTACTTACACATAAGGCAGTTTAAGAATAGCTTGTTCAGCCCTGGTTGGTGTTGTTTAGTGGGTAGAGCATTGGCCCATGCGCCAAAGGGTCTTGGGTTCAATTTCTGGTGAAGGGCACATAGCTGGGTTGCAGGTTTGATCCCTGGCCCCAGTCAGGACATGTGAGGAAGGCAACCAATAGATGTGTCTCTCACATCAACATTTCTCTCTCCCTCCTCCCTTCCTCCCTCCCTTCTACTCTCTCAATGGAAAAAAATGTCCTCGGGTGAGGATTACAAAAAAATAAGAAGACTTGCTTGCCTGCAACATTGTAGAAAGCACTATTAGCTAGAGTATTAACATACACATCTAATCTTCTAATCTAATAAAAGAAAAACAGGGAGGGAGGGAGGGAGGGGGAGGGGGGGAAAGAGAAACATGCAAATTGACCATACCTTCGCTACGCCCCAAGCCACGCCCACCAGCCAATGAGAGCGACTATATGCAAATTAACCCAACCAAGATGGCGGCCGGCAGCCACAGAGCTGGAGCAAGCAGGAGTCTTGGTTGCCCCGGTGATGGAGGAAGCCAAGCTTCCCACCTGCCCTGGCCGGCGGTGGCCTCCGCTAAAGGCAACAAAGTTTCAATTATAGAGGATAAGTAAATCCCAGATACCTGCTTCCAGCCAGCCTCCACTGGAAGCTTGGGTGGCTGGGGGCTGTGGCCAGCCTGCAAACAGCCATCAGCCCCTCACCCAGACTGGCCAGGCACCCCAGCGGGGACCCCCACCCTGAAGGGGCTATGGCCAGCCTGCAAACAGCCATCAGCCCCTCACCCAGACTGGCCAGGCACCCCAGCGGGACCCCCACCCTGATCCGGGACACCCTTCAGGGCAAACCAGCCAGCCCCCACCCATGCACCAGGCATATAATAAAAGGGTAATATGCAAATTGACCCTAACAGCAGAACGACTGGGAATGACTGGTCACTATGACACACACTGACCACCAGGGGGCAGATGCTCAATTCAGGAGCAGCCCCCTGGTGGTCAGTGCGCTCCCACAGGGGGATCTCTGCTCATCCACAAGCCAGACTAACGGCTGCCAGCACAGCATTGATGGCAGGAGCCTCTCCCGCCTCCTCAGCAGCACTAAGGACTTCCGACTGCAGCTTAGGCCTGCTCCCTGCTGGCAAGTGGACATCACCCGAGGGCTCCTGGGCTGCCAGAGGGATGTCTGACTGCCAGCTTAGGCCCAATCCCCCGGGGAGCAGACCTAAGCCAGCAGGTGGATATCCCCCGAGGGGTCCCAGACTGTGAGAGGGCACAGGCCAGACTGAGGGACCCCTCGAGTGCACAAATTTTTGTGCACCGAGCCTTTAGTCCTATATAATAATCCTATTTACATAAAAGCCTAAGTGACCATTGCAACTGAACGGACAACCAAACAGGCTGCGTGGAGTAACCAGGCCGGCAGGGGGGTTAGTGAGAGCCTACCAAACGATTGAGCAGCAAGGCTGCGTGGGGCAACCAGGCTGGCAGACGGGTTAGGAGGGACGACCAAATGATTGAGCAGCGGGCAGCATGGGGTGACCAGGCTGGCAGACGGGTTAGTGAGGGACGACCAAACGACTGAGCAACGGGCAGCGGCAGCGTGGGGTGACCAGGCCAGCAGGGAGCTTAGTGAGGGACAACCAAACGACTGAACAAGCAGGCTGTGTGGGGCGACCAGGCCGGCTGGGGGGCATTGAAGGGCAACGAAATGACCAAATAGCAGGCTGCATGGGGCCACCAGACCCAGCAGGGGGGGGCAGTTAGGGGTAACCAGGCCGGGCAGGGGGTGGGGTAGTGAGTGGCAACCAGGTTAGCAAGAGGGGACAGTGA
>NW_005871348.1:150149-167803 GCF_000147115.1 Myotis lucifugus | reverse complement strand
CCCCCGATGCTGAATGGGGAACCGGGGGTGGGTGCCGTTGGGGGAACAGAGTTGGCTGCGGGCAGCTGGGGAAGATGTTCCTGATCACAGGCCAGGCCTAGGGACCCAGAACCCACGCACGAATTTTCGTGGCACTGGGCCTCTGGGTATTTATATATTTTAAATGTACACTGTGTTGAAATTTTTAAAATGCATATGCCTTATAACCTACCTCTGTATCAAAATACAAAGTATTTTCATCATCCACCCTATAAAGTAAGGAACTATTCCAAGAATTAGAGGGGCCAGGCAAAAGAACAGAGGAGCCAGATTGAAGGGATTTACATTGACCAAATCTAGAACAATTTGATATAATGTAAATGAAAAAAATCATAGTAATTGATAGTACCCCCATGTATAATATGAGAATTTATAACTTCTGATAAGGAAGGAAAAGAAGGAGAGAGAGGGAGAAAGGGAGGAAGGAAGGAAGGAAAAGGGTAAGGTTTTCCTAATAGTCCAATGCCAACTAATAAATATGGAACAAAAGATTAAGCTAGAAAATCATTAATGAATGGTAAAACTTATGGCTCATGTTTAATTAGAAACAGAACACTTACATAGTCTCAGAGTTATCTCTCCACAAACCACTTAAAAAGGGAAAAATTATCAAGTTTCTGATGGGGAAACGTAAAGGATACCACTGTAACAAAAATCATCCCTACCACTATGAACATGGATACAAACTGATGTCATACTACTCCTGATATGATTCACTGAGAAGGACTAAAATCATATCTGATATATTCCTGCCAGAAATACATACCTGGATCTAATTGTTAGGAAATGTCAGACAAATCAAATTAAAGACATTCTACAAATTGACTGGTCTATACTCTTAAACTATCCCGATGTCAAGAAACAGATGAAGGAGCAGTTCCAGATTAAAGGAGAAAAGAGACACAACTAAATGCGATGCTTGATTTTATACTAAATATTGAAGGGAGGGCAGGGCGTAGGTA
Source organism: Myotis lucifugus (assembly GCF_000147115.1). Classification (NCBI taxonomy): domain Eukaryota; kingdom Metazoa; phylum Chordata; class Mammalia; order Chiroptera; family Vespertilionidae; genus Myotis; species Myotis lucifugus. The sequence goes on along the minus strand of NW_005871348.1, from coordinate 166,802 downwards.
TAAGTGTTGTTGGTACAGTTGATCTTTAGATTATTAGTCAGATTTCCTGATTTCGATAACTGTACTGGAGTTTTATAAGACAAAGTCTTTGTTCTTAGGAAATACATGTTGACATATTTGGGATCAAGAAGCACTCTCTATTCAATTTATACTCTAATGTTTTAGGAAAAAAATATGCAGATATATACATAAAAATTTTTAAATCACCAAAAAATCACATTAACTATGTATACTTGTATATATATTTATGGTTGGTGACTTTTAATTCCAAGACCACATTTTATTGATGATCAGCATGGTTTAAAATGCTTTATGAGTTACGGGGGAAAATAATCCAAAATAATTTCAAGATTTTTATTTCTGAGATTTCTGAAGGATTTAATTGTCATTTCATCATATTGATGAATCTTGTTGTTTTTCTTCAGTTATTTTATTCACTATTATAATATCTTTTGAAAAATGTATTGAACATTTTGGACCAGTACAAATCTTTGGTACATCTGTGTATTTTTTAGATGAAATTATTTAGAACTCATAAAAATGCTTGGTCTGAGTGTAAATATGTTTACAAGCACATGTAAGTACTGTCATGATTTTATTATGTATATATTTGTACAAATTTGAATAATTCCACAGGTACTTGGGAATACTGTTATGAACACCCTCCTGATTATCTGAAATGTTAGTCATCTTAATCTAGCACGTTATATGGAAATCTTGTTTTAACTTATGCATATTCTCATATGCTTTATGGGGGACTTGTTTTTTCTTATTACTTATATCTTTTGCCCATTTTTCTACTTGGATTATTTTTTATTTGTTCATTACATTATGAGCTTTACATTAGTAAGTTAATGAGCTTTTTTATTTATAAGAGGTTATAAATTTATCATTTGTAAACTTTATATCTAACGTGAATTTTTTTTCATTTATTTATTTTGCTCTACTTTTTTTCCTTTTATGTTATGACTTTTTGGTTTGGAGTCATGCTTATTAGAAAGACCTTCCCCATGACAATTTCATTGATCTTTTAACTGGCATTGCTTTATAGAAGTTTATTAGTTCATTATTTTAACCCTTTGCACTCCGAACCATTCTGGACATTGGCTACCAGCTACTCGACGCTACTTTGCGGCGGAAACGTGCATTTACAGACCCTGGTATTATTTAGTATAATTTTGGAACCAAGTAACGTATTATAATGATATTGGACTTATATGAATTGGGTGACATCGAGGAATGTATATTTGCAAAAAAAAACAATATTTTATTGTTTATAATTTTGTACAGTATGATAAGTTTTGTAACACTCCCCAATATGCATTGCAGGCTGATTAGTGCATGTTTGACAGTAATAAGTGGTTTGACGCCTGCCACCAGGTGTTTTCCTGTTAGAACACACAATGCAGTCCCGTTTTCTTTGTCCCACATCGGGAATATGTAGTTTATTGTTTAATCCGACACAAAACCCGCTGACATTTCTTGTATATATCTTAGTAATTTTACGATATTTTGATTTAATTTCTTGTGCCATTTCAAGATAAAACTTCAGGGAAACATGCATGTCTCAAAAAGTTGCGTTGAAATAACTCAATTCCCCGTAATCACTAATAAACTGCAATGTCCCCTGAGAGGGGACATCCGAGTGATATGCTAGAATTCCGATGTCCCCTGAGAGGGGACAGCGGAGTGCAAAGGGTTAACTTTTACATCTGACTTTACTAGGTAGTCAAAGAAAATAGTAACAACTTCATCTGTCTATCTTTTTTTCTTTTTTTTATTATGTATTTCTTATTGATTAAGGTATTACAAATGTGTCTTTATCCCCCCATTCCTGCCCTCACCCTCACCCCCTATTGTCTGCGTCCATCGTTTATGCTTATATGCATGCATACAAGTCCTTTGGTTGATCTTCCTTACCCCCACCCTCCCCTACCTTCCCTCTGAGGTTTGAACATCTGATCGTTGCTTCTCTGTCTCTAGATCTGTTTTTGTTCATCAGTTTATGTTGTTCATTATAATCCACAATGTGATATTTATCTTTCTCTGACTGACTTATTTCACTTAGCATAATGCTCTCCAGCTCCATCCATGCTGTTGCAAATGGTAAGAGTTCCTTTTTACTGCAGCATAGTATTCCATTGTGTAGATGTGCCAAAGTTTTTTAATCCACTCATCTGCTGATGGGCACTTAGGCTAATTCCAAATCTTAGCTATTGTAAATTGTGATGCTATGAATATAGGGGTGCATATATCCTTTCTGATTGGCGTTTCTTGTTTCTTGGGATATATTCCCAGAAGTGGGATTACTGGGTCAAATGGAAGTATTCGAAAATAATTGTAAATAAAAGAGAAACTAATTCCTAGCATGTGATCTCTCACACTCCCGTCTCTACTCCTAACTCTCAGCAAGGCTCTGTGATGAGCAAAGGCTGACTAAGCAGAACTGCAGAAAACAGAAGACGGAAGCTAGCAAATGGATTTCAAGTTGACCTGCACTGCCAGAAAGACTGACTATCTCATTAAGTTTAAAATTAAATGTGTGTGTGCATGTGTAGAGAAGTTATTTTAAATTATGAGTAATTTGCAGAAGTATTCTAAGTGCATATAGACTCAGGGTTAAGACAAAAGATAAAAGGAAACAAGTGTTTTTTGGCAATGAAGTGCTGAAGAAGAAAAGTACATGGGGAAGTTTTAGGTTCCTACAAGACAAAGGGAACACAAAATCAAGGTCTTTACCCCTCCCACCAGCTAAACAGGAAAAATGTATTCTAAAATACCTGGACTTCAAAATATTTGACAAAGGAGGGAACCTATTAAACTAGGCATTTTATAAAAACATCCTAGTACCACAAAAAGGTAAAAAGGGAAAATTAATAAATCCATATTTAGCTGTTACAAAAATATAAGAAAATGATATTAATTACATATCAACTGTGGGAAATTCCTCCCCACCCCCAGAAAAATAACCACGAAGATGAAAACTGTGATGACACTCCAGACAGAGCAACATATATTCAATCAAGCATTTGAGGATATTAAAAAATCATGTAGAATCAGAAATTTTAAAACCAAGCAAAGAAAGTGGGCAAAAAGGAAATGGAGTAAAAAGAGTATGAACTTAATAAAGAAATGGAATACAAAGAAAAAGTTATATTAGAAACTAATAAATTACAAGGTACATTGAAAGGCAGGGAAAGAACCGAGTGAATAAAATTGTACAAAGAATGAAGTAAAAAGTGTTAGATACACTGTATTATATTCTTGAAGATACTGAGAGATATCTTAAACATTCTCACCACAAAAATGCAATGGTGATTATGTGACATGATTGAGGTGTTAGCTAAATATATGATGGTAATTGTTTTGCATATATAAACGTGTCAAATCACATCATCTTAAACTTATACAATATTATACATCTGTCACTTATATCGCAAAGCTGGAAAAAAACAAGTATTAGACAAAATATTGGAAATTCAAACTATTAGATTTCAAAGATAAAAAATATCCTCATTGTTTCTAGGCCAAATATTATATAACTTCCAAAGGCAAAAGAATTACACTGGATTCGACATTTTTAAAATCCACTGAGGTAACCAAAGCTAGGCAACAATGGAGCAGCATTTAAAAAACAACAAAAACAAAATGTGACCCAAGGATTTTTGTATCCAGCCACAGCTTTTCAGATATGTAGGTTATGGAAAAGTAGCTTTCAGCATATAAGAACTTAGGAAATAATGCACCCATAAGCTATTTTTAAGGAATCTACTAGAGGATGTTTCATCCAACTAAGAAATAAGTGGGAAAACCTTAGGAAAAGAAGTGATGGCCGGAACCGGTTTGGCTCAGTGGATAGAGCGTCGGCCTGCGGACTGAAAGGTCCCAGGTTCGATTCCGGTCGAGGGCATGTACCGGGGTTGCGGGCACATCCCCAGTAGGAGATGTGCAGGAGGCAGCTGATCGATGTCTCTCTCTCATCGATGTTTCTAACTCTCTATCTCTCTCCCTTCCTCTCTGTAAAAAATCAATAAAATATATTTAAAAAAAAAAAAGAAGTGATGATGAGCATTTAAAATATATAAACCTGCTAAAAGACTAAAAATAAGATAGGGAGGAATGTGAGGGAAAGACTGTTGTACATGTTACATGTTGTGATAAAGTAGAAATAAGACAACTAAAAAAGAGAGGAAAAGGAGTGAAATAGGAAAAAAATTTTCATTGATTATTTTGTGCATTACATAAACAATAGGTGAAAGAGTTGAAACGCCAGGAAAAGCAGCTAAATTAGAGAATATCAGGTCTGGGATTTGATTTTCCTGTATTTACAAGCTGTTTATTATTTCACTAGTGACCCGGTGCCCGGATTCGTGCACATTGAAAGGAAGTTAATTAGGTGGTGGCCAGCGGGGCGGGACTGGGTGAGACGGGCTGGACATGACCTGGAGCCAAGCTTCCGGAGTCTCTCCCCAGAGTCTACAGAGTGAGCGGGGTCCCTTGGCCTGGCCTGCGGGGATCAGGCCCAAACTGGCTCTCCGACATCCCCCAAGGGCTCCTGGAATGCGAGAGGGCACTCTGCAAAGTTGCTGTCATACAGGGTGTAGAATGCAAACACAAGTGTCCAGTAAACCAGATTCGGGGCCAACAGTGTCCCAGCAACAACATAACTCACAGCTGAAGGTGGAATTGCATGGCCCCGCAAGGAATTGGCTCCCTCCTCTCTGGTTTCGGGGTGCATCACCCGAGAACTGCCACTGCCAAGTCACTGTAGCTTCACAGCTCCTGCGTTGAGCGTCTGCCCCCTAGTGATCAGTGTGCGTCATAGTGACCGGTCGGATGGTGGGAGGGACACTTAGTGGATTAGCCATTTATATATATAGATGGGTTTCTGGCTCAAGACACTTGGGTCAGAAACAAAAGACTTTATGACTCATGGTGTAACAAACAGAATAATGATTGGCATATTTCTATAGGTTCCCTTTGTTCCCCAAGTCCCATGGCGTTAATGCTGGATGGCCCACATGGATGCCAAACACATAGTAGGTTTGCATTGCAGCTAAGAAACACTGAGCTTGAGGAATATACTGGTTTTATAGTAGGCAAGCCTGCTCTCACTCCAGCCGAAAATATTACCTTATCCTTCAGGATTACTTGCTGCAACACAACTCTGAGAAATGGTTAAGTGAATGAGCAGTTAGGATTTAGTATTTTTGGCACACCTAGCAAAATGTGTAGAAGCACAAGAAAGACTGTCTTTCCCAACAGATAGTAAAAGGGTAATAAGAAAACAGGCATTGGCAATGGTATAGAGCAGTGCTTTTCAACAGTGTGCCACAAGAATTTGTAAAATATGCAGTACCTGACTATTTAGTCAGGGGTACTAACTTCTTTTCCCTTAGATTGTAAAAATGAAAAAAATTTACAAGAGCCAACACAAGTGCTTTGTGTTGAACCATAAATATATAGGTTATATAATAGAGTTACATCTTATTGGTCATGTCGTAAAATAAGGTGGTGTCTGATTGGTTGTTAGTACCAGAAATCCTTACATACAAGTATAGGAACCTAATGTTTTTAAAAAGTCACTTTGGAGCCAAAAGGGTAAGAGCAATTATTATTATTATTATCATTATTATCCTATCTAATAAAAGAGAAACATGGTAATTAGCCATACATCCGCTACCCTTCCCATTGGCTAATCAGGGCGATATGCAAATTAACTGCCAGCCAAGATGGCGGCCAGCAGCCATGCACTGAAGCTAACAGGGAGGCTTGCTTGCTCCAGTGACGGCAGACTCCAACGTTCCCCGCCTGCAACTCTAAGCAACTATGTTGCAAATATAGAAGCTAAACGCAAATATAGAAGCTAAACAAAACCCCAGAAACTTGCTTTAGTCAGCCAGGCTTCAGCCAGCCGGACCACAGAAGGTAAACAAAGGCCAGAAAAACAAAGGCCAGAAACCTGCTTTCAGCAGCCGAGGCCTCAGAGCTAAAGCCGGCCCAGAATAAAAAAAAAAGAAAAAAAGGAGCGGTTGGGAGCTTCAGTCACCCGCCAGCCTGAAAACGGCCCTCAGCCCCTCACCCAGACTGGCCAGGCACCCCAGTGGAGACCCCCACCCTGATCCAGGACACCCTTCAGGGCAAACCAGCCAGCCCCCACCCGTGCACCAGGCCTCTATTCTATATAGTAAAAGGGTAATATGCCTCCCGGCACCGGGTTCAGCGTGACGGGGGGCAGTGCCCAAACCCCCTGATCGCCCTGCAGCTCTGTGTGTGACGGGGCGGGGCTATAATCTCCCTATCCGCCCTGCTCTGTTCGTGACAGAGGAAGGCGCCCCAACCCCCTGATCAGCTCTGCTCTGTGCCTGATAGGGGGGAGCTCCGCAACCCCCTCATCGCCCTGCGGCTCTGTGTGTTACAGGGTGCAGCGCCCTAACCCCCTGATCGGCCCTGCTGTGTGTGTGACAGGGTGCAGCCCCCCCCCCCCCAATACTTAATACTTGGGGACTGTTGCCCTTTTTTTCTGCATTTGGTGTAAGATTGGTTTTGTGTCATTTTTTTAACCTGGAACGACTTCCATGTACCTTCATTGTGATTGTTGACAGGCTGGATTAACTTTATGTGCTTGTGGATTTTTTGGAGGGTTTTTTTTCCTCTTGTTTTTATTTTCTTTAATAGTAAGTACCCTTCCCGCCATTGTGTTTGGTCTACTTTTTTAAGCTACTTATAGCTATTTTTATTCATTTTTTGATTTGTTTTGTTTTTAAAAAATATATTTTTATAGATTTCGGAAAGGAAGGGAGAGGGAGGGAGAGATAGAAACATCAATGATGAGAGAAAATCATTGATCGGCTGCCTCCCGCATGACCCCACTGGGGATCGAGCCCAAACCTGGCCATGTGCCCTGACCACAAATCAAATCATGATCTCCTGGTTCATAGGTCCATGCTCAACCATTGAGTGACACTGGCCGGCTCTAGCTATTTTTATACGCCTACTTAAAAATAACCAAAGTTAATAAGTAGCGAACTTATAAACATTTAATGCTGGTGACTGTATCCAAATGTAATTGCAGTTGTCCAGTATTTTAGTGCTACTTATTTCTTCTATAATTTTTCCTTATTGTATTGTTTTATGCAATCATTATTTGCATAAAATACACAAATATTTGATAATGTACTTAGAATTTTTTGGTTTTAAATATTCTCATCTCTGGAACATTACTTATGTGCACATGTGTTACATCTGAGGTAGCCCCTTTAAATTTTTCTTTATAAAGGTGTTTTGTTGGTAAACATCTCAGCTGGGTGGGTTTTGTGTGTGTGTGTGTGTGTGTGTGTGTGTGTGTGTGTGTGTTTTCTGAAAATAGCTTTACTTTGCATCCTTCTTGAAGTTGGTTTTGCTATGAATGCAATTTTAGGAGAAGAATGTTTTTCAGCACACTCAATATATTCTATTTACTGGCATCCATTGTTTTTTGAGATGCCAGTGATTATTCTAATTACCCTTCCTTTACAGCTGATCTATATTTTTCCTCTGGCCTCAATAAAAGTCTGCTGTTTATCTTTATTGTGTGAATTATAGTTGTAATTTCTAGCTATCCTGCTTTGGATTTGTTGGGCTACTTTGGGCTTTTTTTTTTTAATAGAAAAAGTCATTTTTTTCTCGATATGTCTCATTCCTCTTCCTGTTATCACCTTCTTGAAATTTGTTTAGATACGTGTTTAATCTTTTCAACTCAACCTCTATATCTCTTATGATTTCTTTCTTATATTCATCTCTTTCTGACTGTGCTGCAGACTGTTTTTTTGTTTCGGGAAGGATATCCTTGTCCCTCTTGTTACTCACTGCTTGTTAGCCTGGTAGTGAGGAGAGAGGACAGACACTTGGGGAAGAATTTTTTTTTTTTTTTGGTCCTGGTCAATTCTCAACTGCTTTGTTATTTATAACTTCTGGCTCATTTTCAAGTTTATCTTTGAAAGTGTTTCTCAAATTATAGCTGTGTATTTTCTGATACTTCCAATACATTAAAGTGCTTGCAAGTATGATTCTGCTGTCCATATATATATATATATACACACACACACACATACACACACACACATATACATACTAGAGGCCTGGTGCACAAAATTTGTGCACTCAGGGAGGGGGCGTCCCTCAGCCCAGCCTGTGCCCTTTCACAGTCCAGGAGCCCTGTGATCAATCGCCCCAAAAAGGTAGGCCCCGCCCATTTGGCCAGGGCTCCGCGATGGATCACCCCCGCAGAGGGGCCCCCGCCTACCTGCCCCAGTGTCGCCGCCCGGTAGCCTAGGCCTCCCTCTTTGGGGTGATTGATTGTGGGGCTCTGCCATCAATTGCCCCAAAGAGGTAGGTCCTGCCCACCTGGCCGGGGCTCTGTGATGGATCGCCCACCCGCTGCAGTGCCACCACTGGGTAGCCTGGGCCTCCCTCTTTGGGACAATCAATCGCCCCAAAGAGGTAGGCCCTGCCCACCTGGCCGGGGGTCTGTGATAGATTGCCACTGCAGAGGGAGGCCCTGCCCACCCGCCTGTCAGTGGCCTGGGCCTCCCTCTTTGGGGCGATCGTGGAGCCCCCGGCCCCCCCCCCCCGATCGATCACCCTGCCGGCCAGTGGCCTGGGCCTCCCTCTGCAGGGCGATCATGGGTTGATGATGGCCCAGCCCCCAACCAATCTCATTGCACCTGCCTTGGCTGGCTTGGCGTGAGTGGGTGTCAGCGTGGTCACCCGGATGTTTGTTCTGCTGTTCGGTCGTTTGGTCAATTTGCATATTACACTTTTATTCTAGATATATTTTTTTAAATTGCTTTCAGAGAGCGGGTACAGGAGAGGGAAGGAGAGAAAGAAACATCAGTGATGAAAATCATCCATTGGCTGCCTCTTGCACGCCCTCTACTGGGGATCAAGCCTGCAACCTGGGCAGGTGTCCTGACCAGGAATCAAACTGTGACCTCCTGGTTCATAGGTCAGTGCTCAACCACTGAGCCACACTGGCTGGGCTGCTGTCCATTTTCTATTATTTTTCATCATGTCTTGTTTGCTCACATGTTTGAGTTTTATTATGGTTAGGGATTTTGTTTTTTAGTTGTTTTTTTGTGTGTGTTTGTACCTGTGTTTATATGTCTTGAACTGTAGGTGTGGGAATTTTTTGAGGTTTTGGGTTACAGTTGCATTCTTGCAAAGAGGTTTTAGATTTGTTGTCAGTTGCTTATGTACATTGTTAATTTTGAACTTCTTTAAATTTACCTATGTGCTTAAGGTGTTGTGAATTTGAACAACAGACCTGCATGAGGAATGGCTTATGTTCTGAATTCTCAGAGGAAGTGTTTTTGTTTGGTTACTTTTCCTCCCTCTTATCTCAGTACCAAGCAAGTTTTCTTCTTGTACCCTGCAGAAGGGACTTATACTGTGCTTAACCTTTACAATAAGGTTGTTGCTGTTCGGGATGAGTTTTCTGAGTAAGTCTCCTATTGGATTCCCCGTCTTTGGTGGATTTTCTATTTTATTTCCTGCCTCTCTTGCTCCCTACAACTCTCAAAGTGGAAAGTGTAGTCTCTAGAGTTGAGAAATCATCTGGTAGATCAGAGGCTTTGTTGGTAGCCTACCTCATGGTATTCTTGGTTTCACTTTATTCTTGGTCTTTGTTTTTTTGTTTTTTTTTACTTTGTGCCACTTCAGTATGCATTTGCAAAGTTTTATTTTTTTAAAGTCTCACATTTGCTTGCATGTTAATTAATTAATTATCTTTTTAAAAAAATATACTTTATTTATGACCCCCTTCTAGCCAGTGCTGCCCACCCCAGGTGCGGGTCGCCGGGGAGGAGCCACGGGAGGTTGGCTCCAGGGCGTGTCTGGCCCATTTTGCCCAGTCCCACCCCAAACATCAGTGAGAGAGAAACATCCATCAGCTGCCTCCTGCACACCTCCTACTAGGGATGTGCCTGCAACCAAGGTACATGCCCTTGGTCGGAATTGAACCTGGGACCTTTCAGTCCACAGGCCAACTCTCTATCCACTGAACCAAACTGGTCAGGGCTAATTAATTAACTTTTAACTTATTTTTTGTTAATCCTCACCTGAAGATATTTTTTCCATTGATTTTGAGAGAGGGATTGGGGGTGGGGGAGAGAGAGAAGCATCGATGTGAGAGAGACACATTGACTGGATGCCTCTCACACCCTTCCGGATCAGGGAGGGGATCCAACCTGCAACCCAGGTAGGTGCCCTTCACTGGGAATTGAACCTGACCTGTGGTGTGGAGGCCAACACCCTAACTATGGAGCAATACTGGCCAGGGCACATTTTGCATGTATTTAAAAGGAGCTTTGTTAAAGGCACTTAAACCTTTATACATTATTCAAATTTTCCTTTCATTTGATACTTCCCCCATAATTTGAGCTTAGAAACTTTTTTCCTAAATTCAATTTACTACTATATTTAAAGATCTAAGAATCATATGCTATTAGAATTTCACCTAAGATAGATAATCTAGTTCATCCTTTGGAATAGAGCAATATGAAGGAGATGAACTTTTTTGTCATACTTGGATTTTGAGATCTTACTCATCCACTTGTGTGAGTTACTTGTTTTGTGAGACTCTGTAATATCTTTTTAAAACTAGCTTGTCCTAGAATCATTGTGAGCCTTAAATGAGACAACATACAGTTTCTGGTACATGGCTTAGTGTAGTGGTTCAGGAAATACTGTGGTTGTCCCATCACTTTTTAGAAGAGGAGATTGAATTATAAGAAGCATATATTTGCTAACTACACACAATTTTGTACTTGAGCTGGAAGTCACTTCCCTATCTCTTCCGGATTTTACCTTTCAGAAGAGTAATGTTCGGTAACTAATTCTGCCTGCCTGTATATTTCTTGAATAACTTATACATATTCTAAGGACTGACATATTTGGGAAGAGATAATTTAATAGAATTTAATGTAATATTCATTATGGCACACCTTTTGAATGTTAAGTGAACAAACATCTATATCTATATATATAAAAGGTTAAGCGACCATCCGACTGTCCAACCGGCCGGTAGGTATGATGTGCACTGACCACCATGGGGCAGACACTCAACGCAGGAGCTGCCGAGCTGCGGTTACTTGGCAGGGGGGGGTTCTCGGGGAACACACCCCAGAACCAGAGAAGAGGGAGTTTGATTCCAGGGTGCATCACCCGAGATCCACCCTCAGGGGAGGTCAGAGAGCCAGTTTTGGCCCCATCCCCACAGGCCAGGCCGAAGGACCACACCTGTTGGAAGGACCCTGCTCATTCCACAGACCCCCTTCTAGCCACAGTGCCGCCCACCCCAGGTGCGAGTCGCCAGGGAGGAGCCACGGGAGGTTGGCTCCAGGGCATGTCTGGCCCATCTTGCCCAGTCCCACCCCACAGGCCACCTTCTAATTAATTTCCTTTCAATGTGCATGGATCTGTGCACCTGGGCACTAGTACTAGTATATACTATAACGCAGTTGTTATCTTAGGGAGCTTGTTAGCTTGTGAGGAGCCTTTAATAATTATGGTCAATATTCTTAGTGCAGTAGAAGTAGCACCGTCCTGGGACAGAAGAGGAGTTGTTTGAACTGGGTCATGAAGTTTGTGTAGGATGCCAAGATACTGGCAAAGGAGGAATGGGTTTTTAAGCAGAAGTAACAGCAGCATATGCAAAGGTCTGAAGGCTGTGGGGAGCATGTTCTGTTTATGAGAAGTCTAGGTTGTGTGCACTCAATAAACCAGTCATAGTCTGAGGAAAGGAATGTCTCTGGTAGTACTGATGATGTGTCTTAAATGATTGCTAGTGTTCCGCATGTGAAGATAGAATGGGTAGGATAATACAAATTGATGAAATAAGTTACTTAGCAGAATATAAGTTACTAATCTATGAGGACCATGGATAGTCACATTGACTTGGCCACTTACTCTTGAACTCTCACACCCAAAACAGAGCAGCTTAGACATCAGTTCTTTTTGAGAAATCATCAGGAAATTTTAGAGGTTTTGTTTCTTGTTTTTTTTTGGTGGGGAGGAGCTAAGAGAGCGTTTTTTTCCAGGCTTACACATATAAGATAAAGTGATAAAAACATTTTGGGCCGAAACCGGTTTGGCTCAGTGGATAGAGCGTCAGCCTGCGGACTGAGAGGTCCCGGGTTCGATTCCGGTCAAGGGCGTGTGCCTGGGTTGCGGGCACATCCCCAGTGGGGGATGTGCAGGAGGCAGCTGATCGATGTTTCTCTCTCATCGATGTTTCTAGCTCTCTATCTCTCTCCCTTCCTCTCTGTAAAAAATCAATAAAATATATTTAAAAAAAAACATTTTGGGGATGGAGTGTATATAACTTTGACTACCCAATATAATAGTTTAAATTTTGTTTGGTAACTTTAGGGAGGTCCATTGTAGCATTTGAACGGGAGACTTGACATGATGATTTATCTAGGTGATTTATCTGACTGTGCCAGATGGAATGAGAGAGGAACATGTCTGAAGCAGCAGGATCACCTGTTACTATATATCAAGACTGAAGTGATTAAGACTTGAGTAAGTAGTAGTAATAATGTTGGCAGTGAGAATAGCACCAGGTGTTAGTCCAGTAGAGTCAGGCTGGACCTTGCTTTAGCAACCTCAATACTTGAGTTTTGGCTAAAAAAGAATTCAGAGCCAAGACTCAAACTATGAGAGAAAGTTTATTTACAAAGTTACAGAGGTAGAATAAGTGAGCTGTAGAAGGAATGGGCTCAGGAAACAAGTTACAAAAGCAAAAGAAAGGGCCCTTGGAGTTTAGGAGACGGGACCTGGGGGGAAGTGGAGAGGACTGGAAAGGTGAAGGTGTATCTCTGAGAGGGAAAGCATGCTGGGTCCTCAGTCCTAAGGGCTTTTAAGGATGGAAATTTTAGAGTAGTTCCCAAGGGATGATCTTAATAGAATATTCATCAGCTTTCCAGGTGTGTCCTTTCAGGGTTGTTGTCTCTACTGATTGGTTGGTGACAGGGCAAGGGGTCATTAGTCAGTGCAATTGGTCCTGACTCATGGCCTGGCTCCTCTGGTTTCGCTGCTTTTCTGAGCCTGGAGCTGAAACACAACTGAAGCCTAGAAGTTATGCCTTAGAGTCAGTGTTTTAAGGGAGTGGTCATGCAAGGGGCCACCTGGGAGTTCCAGGAGGCTACTCCTCAGCCCCTTGTTCCTTCTCTAACAAGGAGGTTACCACATTACTAGCAACATGCCAGGGGATAGAAGGTCAGGTGTTTAAACTGCATGACCAGCAATGTGCTAGGGGAGGAAAAGTTATCCTGGGGGCAAGATCCTTGTTTTCTTAATTTTGTCCCTTGCTAGGCACCCGGGGCTTTACAACCTGGTGACCTTCTATATCTGGCCGATCGTCCTTGCTTTGCTTATGTCTGTCTAACTGCCTACCATAGTAACTGTCCTTCTTCCTTAAAAGAAAGGATATTGTGAGAGTGATTTATAAAAAGAATTGACAAGTTCTAAGAAACAATTGAAGATAAGAGTTGGAAATGTTGATGAAATTTCATACTTGGGTGACTGGGATATTTTTTATATTAGCAAAAGATACAACATTGTAGAAAAAGTAGTTGAGGTGGGGAGACTGAAATTGTTACTTAATGGATGCGAAGCTAATAATAAAGTATGCTTTAGGACATACCATTTGTAAAAGTAATTTTTAAAAAGTATGGTTTAGTCTGTGATTAGACAGGCAGTGTGGTCTTGTGTCCGTAGCATAAGTTATAGAGATAGGCCTATATTGCAACTCACTTTTAGTAAGTATCATTGTTCTAGACTGGAAAGTCACTAATCTCTTTGGGTTTTACTTTGTTCATCTATAAATTAGAGATAGCAATACTTGCTTACAGGGCTGTTGTGTAAACTAAATAGTATAATGTATTGGCACACCAGTCCATTTTATGCCTTCAATACATACTAATTTTTCCTTCTTCCTTAAAAGATGCCAGCCTCACTCTTGGCTATTGTCATACATTAAGATGGACACCAAACACTAATAAGTTCACTGGAATAAAATCCTTGATTGTTCACTAAATAAAATATGTATATGATCAGGCAGCTTGTAATTAGACTAGCAAAGAAGTTATAATTATTGAATGTGTAGGTGTAGTTAACAGTCTTCATTTCTGGTAAATGACTTTACTTAGAGTATGTTTGTGTGAGCAAGAGAGACTATTTCCTGGAAGGAAACTGTGGTCTCCAGATGTTTATAATGATGTCACCTTTAATCTTTTTTGAACTCATGAGCATTAGACCATTTTCTTGAGGCAGTTTCTTGCAAGAAGTGAATGAAGCCTCCTTATGAGCTTGTTAAGACTCCATAGACTGTCAGTGATATGGAAAAATTGGATATTTAATCAAGAATGTGAACATGTGTTTCAGGTAGAGAATTCCAAAGATAATGAAGATAATATTCTCCAAAGAGAAATTCCTGCCAGGCAGTCTCGACGAAGGTTTCGGAAAGTTAACTATAAAGGAGAGCGCCAAACCATTACTGATGATGTGGACATCAACAGTTACCTTTCTGTGAGTGTATTTCAGAACGTTTTGTGGATCTTCCTTATTTTCATTACAGTATCTTTACATATATTTTGGTAATATCAACACTTTGGGCTCTACATTTAGAAGTTTGGGGCTGGTAAATATATCTGTAATTTTTAAAAATACTTCTGTTGAGTTGAGTAGAAATACTCCACCAGTGAGAGTTTTGTTTTTGCTTTAGTTTTTATTTTCCGTTTAAATAATGTAAAAAATAATCTTACTGTATTTTTTTAGACATATTTGTGGATTTTCTTGTCTTTTTATTGCCTGAATGGAATATAGAGTAGAGTCCTGGAAACTCAAGTAATAGACTCATTGATAATGCTATAAGGCATTCAAAAGAAAAAAAAAGTCAATTCTGCCCTGAGGTGTGGGACAAATATACTTAATGTGTGTTATTGCAGAAACATATGCAAGTGTTAAAGGTATATTTCACATGCAAATATTGAAAAAGTAGATGAAATATTAATTTGTGTAACACCAGAAGGAACATAAGCTGTTTCTTTAGAAATCTTTAGTTTTTGTAACTGTAGATAACTTCATTTTAGATGGAAAAGTAGTTGAATCAAGAAGTAAGGATAATTTAAAGAATAAATCTAGGTGTATTTTATCAGTTTTCAAAGGAGTCATGATCTCCCAAAATATAAAAGCAGTCTAGAGATTGATCACAGCAAAATTTCTGAGGGTATGTTTAGTTCTTTTGGATGTCAGAAACAGAAATTTACTTATTTAATGTTAGGAACAAAAGATTATTTATAGAGGAAGTTATTTGTACTGGAATAAGTGTTAAATTTAAGTCAGCTTTAAGGATTTAGTCGCATTTGCCTAATTTTACTGATCCAGTACATTCTACTCTGACAACAAACAATAACATGATATAGTACCCAAAATTTTTTACTGCGTTCAGACCATACAAAGTTTATTTTTATTTTTCTTATTTAATAATTTATTTTTTATAATAAATGTCCCCATCACTAATTAATTTAAGCTAACACTTTTGCCTTACTGCACAAGTAATATGTGTCGATTTTAAATGTGCCTAAATTAAAACTTGGTTAGTCTCACAACCCATTTATGTAACCATTTTCTTAATGTCCTGGTACTCCATTATAATAATTCCCATAATTTATTTATTCAGTTCCAATATTAGGTCATTTAAATTTCTCTAGTTTTTCTATAATTTTAGAAAAATAAGGTGCTAAATGTATGTGGTTATATTTGCCCATATCTTGGTTTCTTTAGAAAAAATTTCAAGGACTAGAATTGCTAAATTGAAGTATCTTTAATTTGCTATTTTGTTCTCCTTGTATGAGTTAGAGTATATAATGGTGTTTTTTAATTGAATTTATTGGGGTGGCATTGGTTAATAAAATTATACAGGTTTCAGGTATATAGTTCTATAATACATCATCTGTATATTGTATTATTTATTGAGTCTACTTCATCACCATTTTTCCCTCCTTTACCTTCTACCTCCCCCAACACCTCCTTCCCTCTGGCAGTCATCATACTATTGTCTCTGTCCACTAATCTTTCTTTTTTGTTGTTGTTGTTTAATATCTTTACCCTTCTCACCTAGCCCCCAACCCCTTCCTCTCTAACCATTGTCAGTCTGTTCTCTATATCCAAGAGTCTGTCTCTACTTTGTTTGTTAGTTTATTTTTATTACTAGAGGCCCAGTGCACAAAAATTTGTGCACTCGGGAGGGGGAGAGGGGGTCCCTCAGCCCGTCCTGTGCCCTCTTGCAGTCTGGGACCCCTCGGGAGATAATGACCTGCTGGCTTAGGCCTGCTCCCAGGTGGCAGACGGCAGGCCCAGTCCCTAGGTGCAGCCCCTGGTCGGGCTCAGAGCAGGGCCGTTTGGGGATTTGGGGCGCTGCCCTCTGTCATGCACAGAGCAGGGCGGATCGGGAGGTTGCGATGCCACCCCTAGTCACGCTCAGAGTACGGGCCGATTGGGGGTTGGGGCAACGCCCCCTGTCACACTCAAGGCAGGGTCGATAAGGGAAGTTGCGGCCGCCATCCTCTCGTCATGCACAGAGCAGGGTCGGACTAGGGGGTGGGGCGCTGC
>NW_005871348.1:124848-149886 GCF_000147115.1 Myotis lucifugus | reverse complement strand
CCACAGAGCAGGGCGATCAGGGGGTTAGGACGCTGCACCCTGTAACACACAGAGGCACAGGGTGATCAGGGGGTTGGGGAGCTCCCCCCTGTCACTCACAGAGTAGGGCCAATAGGAGGGTGGGGCACCGCCCCCTGTCACACACAGAGCAGGGAGATCAGGGGGTTGGGGCACCGCACCCTGTTACACTCCAGGGCAGGGCGGATGGGGAGGTTATGGCTCTATCCCGTCACACACAGAGCAGGGCCCGTGGGGGGGGGGGGGGGAGTTGGGGCGCCGCACCTGTCACCCACAGAGCAGGGCCGATTAGGGGGTTAGGACGCTGCACCCTGTAACACACAGAGCCACAGGGCGATCAGGGGGTTGGGGAGCTCCCCCCTATCAGGCACAGAGCAGGGCCGATCAGGGGGTTGAGGAGCTCCCCCCTGTCATGAACAGAGCAGGGCAGATAGGGAGGTTGTGGCCCCGCCCCCTGTCACACACAGAGCCCCAGGGCGATCAGGGGGTTTGGGCACTGCCCCCTGTCACGCTGATCCCAGTGCCAGGAGGCCTCTCGGCTCCACTGATCCCGGTGCCGGGAGGCATATTACCCTTTTACTATATAGAATAGAGGCCTGGATCAGGGTGGGGGTCCCCACTGGGGTGCCTGGCCAGTCTGGGTGAGGGGCTGAGGGCCGTTTTCAGGCTGGTGGGTGACTGAAGCTCCCAACCGCTCCTTTTTTTCTTTTTTTCTTTTTTATTCTGGGCCAGCTTTAGCTCTGAGGCCTCGGCTGCTGAAAGCCGGTTTCTGGCCTTTGTTTACCTTCTGTATTTGATACAATGTTGCAGTCTGGCTGGCTGAAGCCTGGCTGACTAAAGCTGGTTTCTGGGGTTTTGTTTAGCTTCTATATTTGCAACATAGTTGCTTAGAGTTGCAGCTGAGAGGCCGGCAAGGCAGGCGGGGAACGTTGGAGTCCGCCATCACTGGAGCAAGCAATCCTCCCTGTTCGCTTCAAGCTGCCTGGCTGCTGGCCGCCATCTTGGCTGGCAGTTAATTTGCATATCGCCCTGATTAGCCAATGGGAAGGGTAGCGGCCGTACAGCTAATTACCATGTTTCTCTTTTATTAGATAGGATATGAGTTGGACTGTATAGCTTTTGTGTGTTTTTAATTGCTTGCTTATTCTAGTCTCAACTTTAGTGTGTTCTCTTCCCAAGTTTTTTGGTATCTGAAAGTTGTCCTCTTGGATATGCTGGTTTCCTGAGTAGACCAGAAAGACCAATAGCACACTGCTTGGAATTCTGTCCACTGATTACTTTGAACAAGGAGTGGCATTTTTGCATTTGAAGGCTTGTATAGCAAATTTTAGGTACTCATCCTACTAAGTACCATCAGGACTTTGGCATTTCATGGAAGGTGGGGGGAGAAATAAGTTGATTCAAATTTAGAGAAAACATTTATTAACTATGAGACTGGGTTAGAGAAGTATTTTTGGTCATATTACTTGCATGTGGTATTTCTTGAAGTAATAGGTTTATGTGTTTTTTCTAAATGATATATTTCAGGTGATGTAGCTATTGAGATCTTCATTTGTTTATAATTAATTTAACCAATTATGTAAAACCTATGTATCTGGCCAATTCCTACATATTGGTAGTTGCTCTGAATAAATAAAATCTTATTTAATATTAATTAAACATTTGATAATTAACCATCTAGTAGGGAATTGATTTTATGGCTACTTACGGACTTCTTCATTTCTTTTATTCTGTCAGCAGTTCAGAGAGGAAGATCAGGAATCGCCATTTCTTCTCTTAGACAGCAGTGGAAATTTGACAGTTTCTTTTCTCATTTGCAAACCATCATCAACTTTTTCTTGCTAGAGTATTGCAGGTCAAAATTCTTAAAGATGTACAGAAGCTTTTGTTACTGTTGTGTTCTTTATCATAATTATTAGTATATAAACTGTACATCAAAGGTTTTGTAAATATTAAGGATTTTGCATGTATTTTCTAACAATGCTTAGAATGATTGAAAAAGATGATTTCTTCTATTCTTATAAAATATTTTCATAGTTTTGTCATACATTGCTTTGCATAAAGATGAGAACCATAATTTTATTTTTTAAAATATATTTTTATTGATTTCAGAAAGGAAGGGAGAGGGAGAAAGAAACATAAATGATGTGAGAGAATCATTGATTGGCTGCCTGCTGCACGCCCCCAACTAGGGGTCGAGCCCACAACCCGGGCATGTGCCCTTGACGGGGATTGAACCCGGGACTTTTTTAGTCCACAGGCCAACGCTCTATCCACTGAGCAAAACCAGCTAGGTCAGAACCATTATTTTAATGTAAATTTTTTTTTAATGTTAAAAAGAGCACTTCTATTACAGTAATAACATTTTTAAAACTCCTTTGGGTATTGCTATCTGAGCTTGCAACAGATTTAAATGTCTCCAAATTTCTCAGTGATTTCAGAGCTTTGATCTTTGAGGAGGGTGTATTTGATATTTAGAAATAGCAAAAAGGATATTGGAAGTGATACGCAAAGACTAGGGTGGGTAATTAAGGCAAGTGGAAATAGTCTAGTACAGTGATTTTCAACCTTTTTCATCTTATGACACACACACACACTAATTACTGAAATTCTGCGGCACACCAAAAAATATATTTTTAGCCCATCTGATTAAAAAAAGGTATGATTTTGATTGAATTACAAAAAAATAATAGTAATTACCTACCCTTTTTGCTCCATAGTGACTGTTTTAAAAAAAAGCTGGTGCCTATACTTGTGTATAAGGATTTCTGGTACCAAGAATTAACCAATCAGATGCAACCTTACTATGTAGTGTGACCAATAAGATGTAACTCTAGCCCTAACCGGTTTGGCTCAGTGGACAGAGCTTCAGCCTGCGGACTGAAGGGTCCCAGGTTAGATTCCAGTCAAGGGCATGTACCTTGGTTGCAGGCACATCCCCAGTAGGGGGTGTGCAGGAGGTAGCTGATCAATGTTTCTCTCTCATTGATGTTTCTTAACTCTCTAGCCCTCTCCCTTCCTCTCTGTAAAAAATCAATAAAATATATATTTTTTTAAAAAGATGCAACTCTATTATATGACCCATATATTTATGGTTCAAGAGGGCATTCACAGTGGATGGCTATTGTTGGGCTGTCGTAATGTTTTTATTTTTATTTCTTCTTCTCTATTTTTGAATAATAAATAGTATGGATACTTGATGTTCTTGTTCTCTTTGCTATATTCCAGTTTTCTCAGTAGACTAAATCATACCTTTTTCTTGTTGTCTGTGGTAGTTTCTATATTCTCAGGCTTAGGATGAGCTACTGGCCATCTTCCTTTCTTTCTTCATCATAACCCCTGCTAACTCTTCCCAAAGGGACACCCAGAAAGAGAGATTTACATGGCAGCATCATGAGTCATGGTTTTAAATTTGGAGGGCCTCCTTTTGCTCACCCTTCTTTACATATTTTCTTTCCCTTGAATTCAGAGTTCTTTTAAAAAATATATATATTTCAGAGAGAAAGGGGGGCGGGGGGGGAGAGAGAGAGAGAGAGAGAGAGAAACGTCAGTGATGAGAGAGAATCATTGATTGGCTGCCTTCTGCATGCACCCTACTGGGAATCAAACCTGGACCCTTCAGTCCTCAGGCCAACACTCCATCTACTGAGCCAAACCAGCTAGGGCTAATTCAATGTTCTTAAGCAGGTGTGCTGCAAGAATTTTTAAAACATGCAATACCTGATCATTTATTTAGGGACACTGACCTCTTTTCCTTCAGATTGTCATTTTAAAAGAAAGACAACAGCTAACACAATAGTCTTTCAGTCTGAATGAATCAAAATTATATCCTTTTTTTGTTGTCAGATTGACAAAAAATATATTTTTTTGGTGTGCTGCAGAATTTTAGTAATTAGTTTATGTGTGCCATGAGATGAGAAGGTTGAAAATCGCTGCTCTAGTTTATTGTTCTGGGATAGTATGGCAGGTAGTAGGTATGGTATGACACTCTAGAACAGTGATGGCAAACCTATGACAGGCGTGTCAGAGGTGACACGCGAACTCATTTTTTGGGTTGATTTTTCTTTGTTAAATGGCACTTAAATATATAAAATAAATATCAAAAATATACATCTTTGTTTTACTATGGTTGCAAATATCAAAAAATTTCTATATGTGACACGGCACCAGAGTTAAGGTTTTTCAAAATGCTGACACGCCGAGCTCAAAAGGTTCGCCATCACTGCTCTAGAATCTACTATTTCATGTTAGGCTCACAAATTACTAATGCAACAAGCAGCTCTTTCTCATTTGCTACTTCTGCAATTACACCTTATGTTCCCTGCTCTCCTGCAGTGCTCCATGTTTTGTTTGGATTCAGAGCATATTTAGAGAGATTAAGACACATTTTTCAGTATAGCGGAATTAAGAGTTGATTACTAGGACCAGATCATTTAACCACCTTTATGTTAGTACTCTGAATAACGGCTATATATTTCACTTGACCATGGATGTGACATCTTAAAAGTTTTTAGCAAAATGTGTTTGCTTTCATGGATTCTATGTGTCTTATTAATCAAGCCAATCCTGTAATAAGAAATACAATCCTACCCCCCAACCTGCTCATGAGAAAATAGAGGACTTTGCTTCAAACATGTGATTGCTGAAATCTCCTCCTAAAGAACGACTTAGTCTGTTCAGACTGCTATAACAAAATACCACAGATTCAAGAACTTGTAAATAACAGAAATTAATTTCTCACAAGTCTGGAGGCTGGAAATCAAATATCAGGATGCCAGCATGGCCGAGTTCTGATAAAGGCCCTCTTTTGGGTTGTAGACTGCTGACCTCTTGCTGTTTCCTCACATGGTGAAAAGGGCTAGGGAGCGCTATGGGTCTTCTTTTATAAGGGCACTAATCCCAATCATGAAGGCTTCTTCCTCGTGACTTGATCACCTTCCAAAGACCCCACCTCCTAATACCATCAACCTTGGGAATTAGTTTTTCCACATAGGACTTTCAGTGGAATATAAACCTTCAGACCATAGCAGTGTCCCAGCGTTTGTCTTAGGACAACCCATTTGGACTTCAAAGAAATCAATTGCAGATAAGTAAAACCCTTGATATGGGTAGGTTAATAAGAGCCAGAGCCTCAGTTGATGTGATAGAATAGACATTAAGCTAGAAATCAGATGATACGGGTTCATTCTCAAGCACTAACTTGCTATTTTAAGGAATATGTAAGACCCTTAGTCCCTGCATCATGTGTGGGAATTAAACTAGATAATAGGTTGGATTTTTGTTTTTGTTTCTTATATATAGACTGACAACTTCTTGTTGTCTGCATGGCGAAAGAGGGCTAGGGAGCTCTCTGGAGTCTCTTTTATAAAGTCACTAATCCCAATTCCAGGGCCCTAATGGCCTAATCACCTTCCAAAGGCCCACCATCACTTTGGAGATTAGGATTTCATACAAATTTTGAATTCAGACCATAGCAGAGCACCGGTGAACAAATAATTTAAACAGTTACTCAAGTCAGAATGAAGGAGGTACAAACACTCCTGTTGTATCTATTATCAGAATTTCCAGTTTGGATTGTGTAAGTTATAGTCACTGATTGATGAAGAAACTTAACATTGTGAACTTTATTTTGTATTTGTGAACTTGATGGATCCTGATTGTTTTCAGTTTTATTTCATGTTTGGTAAATATTGTAAAACGAAAGAATGAGTGAATAAACAATCTTCTATCACTTCTAAAGGAGGGAAGTTTGTACATGGAGGCTTTGCTAACCTTTTTTTTTTTTTTTTAAATATGTTTTATTGATTTTTTACAGAGAGGAAGGGAGAGAGATAGAGAGTTAGAAACATCGATGAGAGAGAAACGTCGATCAGCCGCCTCCTGCACATCTCCTACTGGGGATGTGCCCGCAACCAAGGTACATGCCCTTGACCGGAATCGAACCTGGGATCCTTCAGTCCGCAGGCTGACGCTCTATCCACTGAGCCAAACCGGTTTTCGGCGAAGGCTTTGCTAATCTTAACTCGTATATAAGACAGTGAGTGCTGACTAGATAGACAGCTACTGAGAAATTTGGAGCCCCAGCTCTGAGAGTCTGCAGCTTCCTCTCTATTTACAACCCAGAGTGCTTGGACAGGTGCATTCATTATGGTGCTTCCAACAGAAGAGGACTTTTTAAAATTTTTTATTTATGAGTATCTAACATCTCCTAGGAGAATTCTGCTTCTCATTTGTCTTCTGTGAAATATGTAGAATGTAGATAGGAGATTCTTGTATCTAATTCAAATGGACAGAGAACAAGCAAAGGGATGGGATTGTAATCTAAGTAGGACAAATGCCTGCCTACAGCAGATTTTTTTTTAATTGTGAAGCAAAATGCTCACTGTAGAAATGTAAAAACTTATAGAAGAATATTAGGAAGGAAATAAATTTGTTGTAATCCTCAAAACCAGAGATAGCTAGCATTGCTAATGATTTTTTGAAACACCGTATCTTGCTTAATTCAGATCTTTTACCTAATTTAGATAATGCTGAATATTTAGTTATATATCCTGACTTCCTGCTTCTCATAAAATTAAATTTTCCCTAAACATTATTTTTAATATTCATATTATATTGTGTTAGTGTAACAAGATATTCTCATACACCTTCCTACTTTGCTCCTATTACAAACAACTTGTATGAATAAATCTGTATATAACTGATTCCCCCCCCCTTAGAATTGATTCATAGAAGTTAAGTTACTGTGTTAAGGATATGAAAATTATTTTTAAGACTCTACATAAGTATTGCTAACTTCTAGGTAGTCATTATTTAAAATTGTCTTATTTACTCTGTGTGAACTTCAGGAGTGTTAGGAGGAGAAGGGCAGGATGTGCCTCTCTGGTTGTCTGGATCAGTCCTCCCTTAAAGGTGACACTGATTCATATGGATGTGCCAGGGAACCAGAATTAGGAAGATTTTAATCGTACTTGAACTATTTTACACAATAATTGCTAAAGAAAGCCCTTTTGAAGATTGTTTACAGCAACTCTGATACTAATGTATACCAGGGGTCAAAGGTAATGATTTGCAAGAGCATACCAGTTGTAAGGGGAATAACCACTCAGACATAGCAAACAAATTAATGCTGATTGTTATTGCCTTTTAGTTTGATTCGTTACCTGCTCAATAAGCTATGTTCAGCATCTGGCTTTCATAGTATTAGAAAATGCAGTATGTAAAATTAGAGAAGTGATGTAAAGGTAATCTCTAATATAATCCAGAATTTACAAATGGAAGCAGTGTTTTCAGTTGTTCAGTTTTTTTAAATGAGATTTCTTTTCCCAGTCATATTTATGTATAGTTCTGTCTTAATTATTGGGCAGCTCTTATTCATTGAAGACAATCATACACTATGTTAAAAATTTAGGTTTGCATATCGTATGTAGCATGACTGATTACTATATTTGCATAGTGTGTTCTTGTTTTTTATGTGTGTATGTGAGTGAATGAAAAATGCTTGATACAACCGCACAGTGTTGGGGAAAATAGAGCATGGTGGTGCTTTTTATTGTTCCTTCAGTTTCACTGATTCTAATTATAGAAGCTTACATCACCTTAGTTGATGATGAAGGCTTCCCTCTCCCTTTTTGCTTTTTCTTCCTCGATAACTCCCTAAGGATGGATCATATTTCATAGTGCATATGTGTCCTGCTGGTGGGTTTGACAGGGTTTTCAACAGCATGGTGCTGATCATTTAGTGGACAGAGATGACAGTGTGCTGCAGCACACTGTTCTTTACAGAAGAATAGGAGGGAGAGTGTTGGTACTCTGGCTTCCCGCCTTCAGAAAGGCCGAGGAATAGATAGGATGCAGTTTAAAAGCAGGATTTCCTGAGGGGCACCCAATTAGCGATAACCATATTCTGATATCTACAAAGATTCATATGTTCAGGTTAACAAAGGGAGATGGGACGGGAGGGGTGGAAAAGCTTGCTGTAATCCTTTGTAAGAGCTTGTTTGTTACCTCTGACATTGTAAAGTGTCATTCATTCATTTTCCAAAAGGATTAAAGTATTTTTATTATATAAATCAGTTCATTTAACAGCTTATACTTAAAAGACCAAATACAACTAAAATGCAGAAATGAATTGCCTGCTTATTTTATTTTGTAAAACTACATATTTTTTTGTTGTTGTTCCTCACCTTTGGTTTGGCTTCTCTAAATTTTGATTATATTTCTCTGTGCTGGTGAATAAAACTGTGACTATGTCTGAGATTATGATAAACTTGGTTCTTATTATTGTTGGCTTTTGGTTTTCATAATGTCTAGAATATATATCTTCTGATAACCTTTTCCATGATGATCTTTTTTCCCTCTTCAGTGTGGTTATTTATTGAAATAAAAGGAATATTTATTGTTTAGTAACTATCAGAACCCATTTTGGGCTTTCTATACAGTATGATTTCAAATGTTTTGCTCTGTATTTTTATTTAGAAATAATTTATACAGTTAACATTTTAATTATTAACTATATAGTATTTATGTTTTTATAAAAATATTTTGTAATGGTTTGAAACATTGCAAAGCCAACATACATTGATTGCTTTATTTTGTAGTAGTGTGAAAGACCTTTTGAAAGCTAAAGATTTTATCAATGTAGCTTTGCATCATGCATTTTATATGCAGGGGAAATATATTCTTTTGGGAAGGAAGAATGTATTCTTAAATAGTTATCCTGTGGTGATGATTCCTGGACAGTGTGTAGATCAGGGAGGGCATGCTCTGCAGTTACTTCATTTGAATTGGTAAGATAATGAAATGAGATCAAGTAAAATTCTAAAAGTGATGAGTAAAAATCGTTTATTCACCTATTTTTAGTTGTTTGATAAATTACTGTCTGTTCTGTTATAAAAACATTTATTTCTTCCTTCAGTAATTAAGAGGTTAAGTCATTGTTTCTGGAGAAACATGGTGGAGAGTGTATTATCATAATGGTAGTGGATTCATATGCTGAACATAGAATTTAGCCTGTTATTTATTTCATGGTATTGTTGCATAGGGAGATTTTGCATGCTAGGTTCACCTTATAATTCCCTAGAATGGCAGATACTATGAGACCATAGGTAGAACAAGGAAAAGGATGATGTCATCCTCACAGGCCAAACTAAAGAAAAAGAGTTGTTCCTTTATTGAGTTGGTGTTTACTACTAGTTCTAACATATGGCATTAGTGGATTGCATTTCACCAAGAGGGCAGCAGTTTTTTGAAGCAGCTAAGAAAAGTGAGGCTGTCTCCCTGGCTCAGCTTGAGGCCCTCCTTTGTGTGCTATCAACATGATTTATAAAAAGGGGCAAAGGTGCCCATTAGGATTTTGCTTTTTGATTTGGTTGTAATTTATCCTATTGGTACTATACATGAATATAATTACTGTCTGCCACTGAAACAGGAAATGTTTTTGAGTCATATTACTAATGTTTATGTACAAAATGCTAGTCTTTTAGAAATTTATCTTCAGGAAATGTTTGGCTTCATTACATACAAAGTGCACACTTACCATTTTTCTATTTTAAAAATGAGTTATTAAATTTTAGTTAATTTATTTTTGAATGTTTAATATTTTGTTGACATTCTAACCCATTGTAGTTTATTTAAATTAGTTAAGTTGAAAAATGTTCATTGGTGCTTGAAAATCAACCTGTACATATTTTCCATGTTTATTTTATTTTTAGAAAACCAGAGTCATGCTTATTTGTATTTATGAGATTTAGTTTTATGCATAAATGCAAACTTGGGGTGTTCTTTTTAAATTTTTGCAGAAAACAAGTAAGCCTTAAGTTTTATGGAAACCTAAATTCAAAATGATCACATATTTTTAAATTATGACTTGTCTTTGTTCAGAGTAATACTTAGTTTTACCAAAGTAAATTCTGGTCTTGTAAGTAGCAGCCTAATTCACATTGTCATAATGTTGTTCAGAAAGTGACTCATACTTTGTGTGGGATTATTGAAAAATTTTCTCCAATAATATGTTTTTTTCTATGGCAGTCAGTGGAGTCTTTTGTAATATTCAGGTAATAATTTCTCTTCCCCCCCCCCCCCCCAAATAGTGTTAGGTGAATACAGCAAAATTGTTCTATTACTTTGATATGTTCATTGATTGTTATTCTCATAATTTTGCTACCTGGAGGTGTACTGACTGTATTGTACCATTGGAAACTATGTCTTCCTTTGACCATTGGGAGGCACCATTACAACCGTAAGTGCAAACTCTTTGTGGGAGTAGCTGCAGTAGATGCCTTGTAGCAGAAGCATGAAGAATAAGGGTGGGTACTAGAGGAATTATGTTTTCAGATTGGAGAGGGTGTGGCAAAATTAAAGGTTTTTTAATGTTATTTTTATAGAAAAAATGAGATTTCCTTCTAGCCCAAGCTCAATTTAGAGGCAGGGTTTATCATTTTCTTCTCTGATTCCTTCTGAGTTGTAGTGGCTTCCTGTCTCTTTCTAGGAATTGAGCATCGGGCTGCAGGAAAGTACCATATTACATCGATCATTCTTTCTCAGAGAACTTGGTGCATGCTGCAAGTGGACTGTTGTGCCTGTGATTTTTTTCAGCTTTCTTTTACAAAATGAAATTCCATTGTTTCCGTTTAAATGTACTATTTACATACAAATCTTAGTACCGGTTTTGATATTTTTAATTTTAATTTAGAGTGGTCCTGAAGGTTTTACCTTTCAGTATAGCTATTTGACAAATAGGAAGTTTTGCAAGCAGAAAGCCCTGAATTAGTAGTGTTACAAATACATGTGTGACATCTGAGACCTAGGCTGCCTTGTGTATTTGCAATGCAAGTGTATCTTACCAGAGCTAATTATTTTCCCTTGGGAAGATAATACTATGTTAAATTTGAATAATAATATTAGGGGATATGGCTTCTTAAGTAAAGCCATGTATCAATACACAGAATAAAAAACCAAAATGGATTTTTAAAACTGTGAAATAGAGAAGTGCTTAAGCCAGTTTTGTTTTTTTTAATTTACAGAATTTAGCTTGCTGACATATCTAACGGAAGAGTGTGTGTGTGTGTGTGTGTGTGTGTGTGTGTTTTTAAATAAATTGCTCTTTGGGCTGCATCTGCAGATACAGTAGCCAATTGATCTAATGCAGTTTCTGAAGGCTTTCTATACAGGTGATGTCATCCTTTTAGCTCTATTCTCCTCCCACTCTCTTTCCTTCTTATTAGATATTTCATCTTACTGCAGAGCATAGAATCAATAGGAGCTTCTCCTTAGGGAGCTGCTGTGAAACAGGCAAGGACAGTAGGAATTAAGACACTGACATACAGTCTTGCTTTAGCAGAAGATGTAATGTTTTTGTACCATATTATATGTAAATTTCAACCAGAAAGCCAGACTTAGATCAACAATACTGTCTTAGTGAGGCATTAGAACAAGAAGCAGTACTGCAGAGCTATGAATAGTGAATGTGAAAAGAGAAATTTGTAATTTTGGAGATTCTCAGGCATGCTACAGGGCAAACCTGTTAGAGCATATGTCTTCTAACTACCATTTGCTCAACGGTTGATTTTTTTTTCTTTTTTAACCTCTGGTGGTAAGAATATAAAGAAGAAACTTTCATCTTAAGGATACAGTGTTCTGGTTGCTTCTGATGCAGAAGAATGACTGCAGTGCTTGCTCTACAGAATGAAATAAGTTGAAGAAAAGACA
The DNA here is from genome assembly GCF_000147115.1 of Myotis lucifugus. Lineage (NCBI taxonomy): Eukaryota > Metazoa > Chordata > Mammalia > Chiroptera > Vespertilionidae > Myotis > Myotis lucifugus. The sequence continues at coordinate 138,159 of NW_005871348.1, read as the reverse complement.
AAGCTGTATTATAGAGAGGAAAGGTTTCTCAGACTCCAGGACCCAGATTTGGTGCATGTTGCCTTATTTGCTTTCATTGTTACATTATTATCTGTTGTGTTACCACTGCATGTCTGTGCCAGGTGTCTGAGGTAGCGGGTGTATATCTGTGTGTTCTGAGCCAGAAATATAAACATCTTGATTTACTGTGATTTGCTTGTTTAAAGTGAACATTTTGATGAAAACTGTTGCAGTTTTTAGAACAATACCGTAAGCTACTAAAAGCTGATTTCAGTTTGAAAGGGATTTGGAGAAGCTGCCTTTATATATATAACACTACAAGTGGTGTATGATTTGTAAAAAGAAACTTAATAGAATTTTGTCAGCATACTCATCGGTGTGGCTCTGGTTTGAAAAGGAAACTACCCTTTCCAGCTAAGGAAATGGCTTTTCTTGTTCGCTGTTATGCCAATTGTCTTCAGCCATGGGCCTCCAAAGTAAGTAATTGTTATTTTCTTTTGAGATTGAACTAATCTAGTTATTAAATTTTCTGTTTTGAATTGTAAGTGAACTTTATTGTGCTCTTTTATTTTTTTAACTTTAAAAATAAGAACTACAAAGCAATCTAAAAAGCCCAATCTCATGCCCATTTTGTTTTTCAATTAAGGGAATCTTTAAAATATGCTAATATGCCTCTAAGAGGGTTTGAAAAATACCTTCATAATAATCTATAGACTTAAAATGCAATGCATTTGAAGTGTACTGTCTTAAGACTGTATCATCATTTGGTTATGGCTATTGCTATACTTCTCTGAGATCATACTCTTAAATGTACTCTTGAATGTATTATTGTATTGCCTCATTTCCTTAAATAGTTGATATATTGAGCTATATTTTTATTATACATATTTCACTGGTATGGTGTTAGCAAATAAATTATTAAATTGTATTATTTTATGAAAACTGAGTAATACTTCTTAAGCAGTAAAATAATATAAAGAAAATACTCATGAAAAGTAATTATGAAAATATTTTAATACTGTTCTTAATTATTTTCAAAATAGTAGTAAGTGAAGAATTATTAGCTTGAAACCATTTAAGATCATATATTATACTTGTCATTTAAAGCAAACATTAACTCAGAAAAAAGCAAACTGCTATACATCAGGACACGCTAGGTTTTAGGAAAAATACAGTATAATTTAATAAATTGTATTGTTCTTAGTGGCTCTTTATGTAGATCTGAATTTGATGCCATTCAAGTTGTCTTTCCTGCTAGATACATTTCAAAAACAGGAAGACAGAGAAGAATGAATTTTTGGTTTGGTTTCATAAAACTAAATGTTTTAGTGAGCACTGTAATTGTAACATAGACATATTAAGAGTTCTTTATAGTTCTGTTGACTAGAGACAAGTACAATAGAGGCATTTCTTAGCATGATCTGAAATCACGTCTTTGTTTAAAGGTTGTTCTATTGATGGTGACTAAGGGAGAAATACTGTGATAGCATTATGGTGTACTGTTTTATCTGAAAGGTAGCTCTTTGCATATCTTTCTTAAAAGCAGCTTCTAGAAGGACATTTAAATTGGCTGTCCATTTGGCAAACACCTGATTGAAATGTAAAGAGATGGAAGGAAGCCTAGGTACACACTTCATTTGTGCTATTATCTGGTAAGACATGGATGGGCTCTTTAATACAAATGCCACCTGTAGGGCCCACACATTGCTGATGCTTGATAGTGGCACTACTAAGGTTTAAAAATGACATGTAGATGAGAAATGGGTGAGACCAGGTGAAAAATCTTTAAAGAAAATTAATAATGAGATAAAGGGATTGTTTTTTAGAATAGCAGCAAATAATAGCCTTTGGGGGTGCTGGTAACCAACTTTTGATTTAAGATTTAAAAAGTATAGAAAAGCCAGAAAGGATTTTAAAGATAAGATTCTAAGGTTTCATTAAATGCCAGCAAATATTATCTGGGCAGGATTCTCTGATTGGTACTTTACTGTGTAAATTAAGTATTTATAATAGAGTACATACCTTCTTCCCTCTCCTCCATCTCTCATGTTACTGTTGATGGAATTTTAACTCTGGATTGTGAGTAAACACATTAAACTTGTGATTAATTTTTTATACTCAGTACTTTTGGTTTTCCAATACATTTTACTGGTTTTATTTATTAATTCCTGTATTTTTCCCATGCTACTACTTGGATTTCATTACTTCTGAACTCATTTATTTTATTGAGGAAATAAGTATTTCTAGCAGCAAGATTCTGGAACTTAAGTCCTTATATGTTCAAAATGCTTTATATTAACTCTTAAAAATAATTGTTTTTTGTATATATAATAATCAGTCTAAAGTCTTTTTCCTTTAACACTTAGAAAAAGTTAATGCATTGTCTTCTGGCATCCAGAATTGGGGATGAGAAGTCTGGGCTCCTTATGATTCTTGTTCCTTTGTTAAGTATTTGCTTTACTTTTTTTCTGTTTTGTGTTGTTGTTGTTTTTGTTAATCTTCACCAGAGAATATTTTTTTCCATTGATTTTTTTTTGAGAGGGTGGAAGGGAGGGGGAGAAGACAGAGAGAGAAACATCAATGTGAGAGAGACAAGTTGATTGGTTGCCTCCCACGGGCACCCTGACCGGGGCAGGGATGGTGCCTACAACCAAGGTATGTGCCCTGATTGGAATCAAACCTGAGATCCTTCGGTTCTAGAGCCAGCGCTCTAACCACTGGGAAAAACTGGATAGGGCTGTTTCTGTTTTATCTTTTATCCTTGTTGATGCCATGAAGTTTTACGTGGATTGTCTAAATTTTTATTTTGTTTTCCTTTCTTGGCACTTGGAAGTCTCTCAAGCTGAAGATTACCATTTGTCTTCAGATGTGGGAAATTTGGTTTTTTGTGTGTGTTTTTTTGAAAACCGCAACTCTTTTTCTGTCATTGCTCCAGATGTTGGAACTGTGCATCTGTCCATAATGTCTCCAAACATTTGTTTTACCCTTTGTCCCACTCTGCATTTCCAGTTTGATCTTCTGGCTTAATTCATTCTCCATTTGTGACCAATTGCTATTTTGCTAGTTATCTTTAAATTTCCATAATTTAATCATATCCTTCATTTCTAAAATCTAAGTGATGCTTTTTCACAATTATCCTTGTTTAATAACTTGTTTTTATTTATGAATACTATTCTTTTCCCCATTGTCTTACTAACTCTTTCTTCAAGTTTAAATTCTTCTCTTAGTTGAGTTTTTGGAGTTTCTTTCAGGGAGTTGACTTCCTTGAGTGATTCTTAGTTGAGAGCTCACTTTCCTGGTCTATTTAAAGTTGCTTGCCCTAAGTGACTATTCACTGAGTGAAGGAGGCATTACCACTTTGGCTTCTGTATTCCTTCTTTGGGTGCTCCTACAGTCAGCCACTGGTCTAGGAAGTACTTGCACTCTCATTTCTACACATAGCTAAATTTACAAGTCATTTCTTGGCCTTTATCAGACTTTACCTGTCTGCAGCATTTGACATAGTTGATCACTCCCTCCTCCTCGGCAGACATTCTTCAGAGTCAAAGTCAGAGTCTTCACCGTGACTTCCTAGACAGTGTTACCTTTGACTACCCTCCTGATTGTTCACTCTGGTTTCCTTGCTTGTCCTCAAATTTACCAGGCACTCTTTTTTTTTTTCCTCATTAAGTCTATCTTCACTTTTAATAAACTCACTGTTAATGCACATATTAATTGAAAGCTGCTCTGTGGTTTAAAAAAAAATAAAGTGGGAGAAATATGTCTTCTAATACTTATTGAGTTATTTAACAATGTTCCCCCAATCCCTCATTTTTTAATGAAAGTGTAATGAGATATGAATTCATGTTTCGTCTTCGCATGCCTCAGGCACAGTGCTGGTGTATACCAAGGCCACTTTGATTAGATATAGCTACCTCCTCTAGGGCTTTTGAGAAAGTTTAGACTGTCTCCATAAAATAGGCTCCAGGCTGCTTTGGGGTTTTAGAATCTTTTCTCTCCCTCTCTCTCTCAGCTGACATTTTTATGATATGTCACTATCTAGTGGTAGAAGCCCCTTTATAATTCTGGTAGTTTCCTTTTGATTTCATAAAGCCTCCATCTTCCTGTGCCTTGACTAATGTTTCTGGTTTCCCGTAAGTATAATTTTCTACCATTTCATCTTCTATACTTCCAGAGTAATCTTTTTAAGAACCAAGTCTCTTCTACTTATTTTCTTGCTTAAACCTCTCAGTAGCTTTTTCTCGTTCAGGAAATCTAAGCACCCAAGAATGCTACATCTGGCCCTTCATCTCCTGTGTCTTACTGTATAAACCTGTACTTGAGCTACACTGGTTTGCTTACTGTTTACTTCTTATTCAATAGAAATAAAATGTGAACCACATATGTAATTTTAAACCTTCTAGTAGCCACATTAAAATATTTTAAGGTGAAATGTAATATATCTAGTAAGTTTTTAAAACAATGAAAATGTAGTAGTGATTTAATTACTAAATCCAATTTGTATTTTACACTTACAGCTTGTGTCAGTTTGACTAACCACATACTTCAAGGGCTTGGTAGCCATGTATGGCTAGGGCTACCGTATTGGACACTGCAGTTCTGGGTCTTTGTCAGTACTATTCAGTACATTTAGTCTAAATTGACATCCTTGGGACTCATCTTAAATATCATTCTCCCTGCTCTCTATCCCCAGTGAAAATCAGGTCTTTCTAAGCTGCATTTGTTACTTTAGTATTTTAATGTCTTCTTTAATCTCCCAAACCTCATGATGTTTCATTACTGCTTTTATGACTAGTATTCTTGTTCCGTAAATGGGAAATTAGACCAGCAAGCTTAATAGAAATTTATTTATATTTATAGTAACTGAGTATAGAGTTCTGAAATGTCTTCCAGTGTGTAGCACACAAGAGCTTATAGATTTTGTAAAATGCACAAGAATCATTGTTATTTCTTTGATCTTTTAAATAAGGTTAATGGGTAGGTCATTTCTGGAAAGGCACGGTGCTCCTCTGTCAGGTAGCTATGTTTTAAAAAGCATATTCTAATAATGCAGCTTGGAATTTAACAATGGATCTTTGAGGAATGCTATTCTGTTGGGGAATTGTGCAATTTTTAAACATTCTTCTTAGTGTTAATAGTAAATATTACTTCATACTTACAGAGCCCTTTGCATGCCCTTCTCTTAAATGAAATAATGCTGAAATATGAGTTGTTAGGGGCAAGAAGTTTCAGATAGTAAAGTTTCTTATTAAAGAGTACATTTCCCTATTATCATTCTTAGTTGTGGAAGGTCATTCTTGATTAAGTTTTTAAACATGATGTGAAATCTTGAACGTTCATATAATACTGCCCTTGTGCTATACACACCTGCATTTGTGACAATCTAGATTCAAATAGGTCTCTGCCACCAGCCTGATATAGACAGCAAAAATTAATTGCCCTATGAATATTTCTTGGATGGATGCACGGGCTTATCCCAAAGCATTATTTCTTACACTGGAAATATGTTAATAAGAATGGGCAGGGGGGGCATAAGAATATTGGGAAAAGTTTGGAGAATGCTGTGTGAAGCAGATATCTTGATTGTGGGACTGGACTTCTTAGACCCTCCATAAATATGCTTATGTTTGTTGTGAAGAACTAAGGAGCATATAGTATAACATTATTTTCTAAGTTATTCAGCTATTAAACCCTCACACCTTTTTTTTTCTTTAATATATCCATGAGTATTATTCTAAAGTATACAGTTGAGGAAGTGCTGCCCTCCCTAAAATACTGAATTTGCCTGTGATGAAACTTCATCTGTTCATATATCCAAGGAAATCTGAGCAACAGTGATAGTGTTCGGAAGGCAAATGTATTCATTTATTCTACAAATACTTAATGTATAGGTTCATGTGTGGAGTAAGCACTATGCTAGACCTTCATTAGGTAGTAAAAGTAAGATACAAGTATATCATTGTAGAGTTGCCTGGACATCTGTGTGTGTGCGTGTATGTGTGTGTGAGATAGGGATTTAGATGCAGAGTTAACAATATCTCTGTATAATCCTTTTTAATAAAGAGGGAATATGCGAATTGACCCTCATACCATCACAAAGATGGCACCCACTGGAGTCCCCAGTCCTTTCAACCCCGCCGGGGGGCGGGGCAGGGCAGGACAGGGTGGCTGGAGTCCCCAGTCCTTTCGGTTTCTGCAGCCCCTGGACCATAAGTGGAAGCCGAGACTGCGGGGAGCACCAGGAATGCTGGGAATTGTGGTTCTGGTGGCAGATGCATTGTGCAATCTCCTAGACCAGTGGTCGGCAAACTGGCCCCTTGAGTGTGGCTCTTCCACAAAATACCACGTGTGGGCGCACACGTAAAGTGCGATTGAAACTTCGTGGCCCGTGCCATGGGGCCAAAGAGCCACATGTGGCTCGTGAGCCGCGGTTTGCCGACCACTGTCCTAGACTCTCGAGCGAAGTGAGCCTGGAGCAAGTTACTGTTGCAGGTGGGGGATGGAGGGAAAGCAAAGGTGAGAGACATAAGTAAAGTCAGAGTGTTGAGGAAAAATTAAAAGGAAGATATCCTGCAACTTCTAGGAAATCTCCACCAATGGAGCAAAGAAAAAAAAAGAGCTCTATTATTCTGTGAGCACCAAAGCAGACTGGGCTGGGGTCTCACACAATTCTTTCATATGATTGCAAAGACAGACAGAAACTTCACTCTTTTATGTACCCAGGCAGATACAATGCACAACATGCACGTTTTCATGGAAGAGGACTTAACAGCACTGTTTGCTATACACCCTTTGGTAAGTCACCTTTTTGGTGGCCATCTGTGTTAGTTAATTGCCATAATCAAGAGTAAAAATTAAAACTTTTCTATCTCTATGACAAGCAGGTCCTTACAGCTTGGAGCAAGACAACTATCTATAATAATAAAAGTGTAATATGTGGGGTGATCAGGCAGGCAGGCAGGCAGAGGGGTTAGGGGCAGTGAGGCAGGCAGGCAGAGGCAGTTGGGGCAATCAGGCAGGCGAGCAGTTAGGGGCGATCAGGCAGGCAGGTGAGCAGTTGGGGCGATCAGGCAGGCAGAGTGGTTAGGGGTCATCAGGCAGGCAGGCAGCAGAGTGGTTAGGGGCGATCAGGCAGGCAGGCGAGCGGTTAGGGGCAATCAGGCAGGCAGGTGAGCAGTTGGGGTGATCAGGCAGGCAGAGTGGTTAGGGGCGATGAGGCAGGCAAGCAGCATGGTTAGGGGCAATCAAGCAGGCCGGCAGGCAAGCAGTTAGGAGCCAGCGGTCCCGGATTGTGAGAGGGTACAAGCAGGGCTGAAGGACCACCCTCCCCCCCCCCCCTTCCTGTGCACGAATTTCGTGCAACGGGCCTCTAGTTGGGATATAGACAGCATGAATGCTGCATTCAAAGAAATGGAGGGAAAAAAAGTATTTCACTTTCCATTGATTTCTCAGCTTCCCATACAGGTCCTTATGTTGGGAGTTTTTTGTTATCTAATTTATATCACTTTCCACTGTTTTCAGTTGCTTATTAGGTAAATGTTTATTCTCAGCTTTCCATTATATATCAAGTATATTAGTATTTATCACAAGGCATTCTAATAACTCTCATCTTTGAATCTTGAATAAATTTTTAATCATAAAAAGTCAGATTGTGTACTCTGTGTATAGCAATCGTTAGTTGTTAAGGGTTATAGAATTTCAACACATTTCATTGTCTGTGGCCATTTTTTTTCTCTTTTTTTTTCTTTTTTTTTTAAATTAAATCTTTATTGTTCAGATTACATTTGTTCCTCCTTTTTTTTTCCCCCATAACTCCCCTCCTCCCAGTTCCCGCCCCACCCTCCGCCCTCATTCCCCACCCACTGTCCTCATCCATAGGTGCACGATTTTTGTCCAGTCTCTTCCCGCATCTCCCACTCCCCTTCCCCCCCAAGAATAGTCTGTCCATTCCCTTTCTATGTCCCTGATTCATTATAATCACCAGTTCATTCTGTACATCAGATTATTTATTCACTTGATTCTTAGATTCACTTGTTGATAGATGCATGTTTGTTGTTCATAATTTGTATCTTTACCTTTTTCTTCTTCCTCTTCTTAAAGGATACCTTTCAACATTTCGTATAATACTGGTTTAGTGGTGATGAACCGCTTTAGCTTTTCCTTATCTGTGAAGCTCTTTATCTGACCTTCACTTCTGAATGATAGCTTTGCTGGATAAAGTAATCTTGGTTGTAGGTTCTTGGTATTCATCACTTTGAATATTTCTTGCCATTCCCTTCTGGCCTGCAAAGTTTCTGTTGAGAAATCAGCTGACAGTCGTATGGGTATTCCCTTGTAGGTAATTGAGTCTCTTTCTCTTGCTGCTTTTAAGATTCTCTCTTTGTCTTTTGCTCTTGGCATTTTAATTATGATGTGTCTTGGTGTGGTCCTCTTTGGATTCCTTTTGTTTGGGGTTCTCTGCGCTTCTTGGACCTGTAAGTCCATTTCTTTCACCAGGTGGGGGAAGTTTTCTGCCATTATTTCTTCAAATAGGTTTTCAATATCTTGCTGTCTCTCATCTTCTGGCACCCCTATAATTCTGATGTTTGTACGCTTGAAGCTGTCCCAGAGGCTCCTTACACTATCTTCGTATTTTTGGATTCTTTTTTCATTTTGCTTTTCCAGTTGGGTGTTTTTTGCTTCTTCGCATTTCAAATCTTTGACTTGATTCTTGTGCTCCTCTGGTCTGCTATTGGGTGTCTGTATAATGTTCTTTATTTCAGTCAGTGTATGCTTAATTTCTAGTTGGTTCTTTATCACAGCATCGAGGGTCTCATTAGATTTCGTGAGGGTCTCATTAGATTTCGTGAGGCTCTCATCAAGTTTATTGGCAGCTTGTAGCACATTATTGCAAGCCCTCAAAATTGCGTTTTTTTAGCTCTATATCCTCCATTTCTGTCATGTTTTTTTGTCTCCGCATTTTTTATGCTTTCTTGTTGCACCCCCTTGTGGTCTTTGTGCGCAGTCTTGTTCTAGTTAAGCCTTGATTGTTGTAGTTAATACTAGAGGGATTTGACCACCAGGCCGACTGGCTGTCATCTGTGGCCATTTTTAAAAGAGAAATTAAGAGAAAATTTCTCTCACATACATGTGTATGTATTTGTTTTCCATTTTGAAAAAAATGTCAAATTATTTGTAGAAATGATAGAAGAATGCTTTCTCCATGTGAAAATAAAACATTTCAGCTAGATATTGCAGATAAAGCTATAATTACTTTGGATCATCAGCCTCAATTTTTCTCTTCACTAGAAATATATTTTTTACAGTTTACATATTTGGGACATGTAGTGAGCCCTCAGATGTTAGCTGTGCAATCACCATCATTATTCTTTCCATTGGATAAAGAGGTTGAGGGGGTTCCTAATGAAAATCTTAGTTTTTGAAGTTGAAAGCAGTTGCTATATGCTTGTAAATCTGTGTCCTCTCTCACTTTTACACTGAGCTCCTTGAAGGTAAGATCCATCTGTTTTCAGCATTATGTTGCCAGCAGAGATCCTGGCACAAAGTAAGAGTTTATCAGAGAGTAGTACTAGAATCAGATAGGTCTGAGTTGAATTTCAACTCCACTGCTAACTTGAGTGTGAGATCTTGGGCAAGTCGCAAATCCTAGTGCCTCAGTTCCTCATCAGTAAAGTAGGGAGGATAATAATGCCTGCCTTTTATGATCTGTGAGGATGAAGGTTGCTCAGTACATTGAAGTATCTTTTCTAAGCCAATTTACAGATTTGCTCTTCTGGCTTTGGTTTATTGTGTTACTTTTATAAATGACCTTCTCCTTAGTCTTATCTCTGTAGGAATCTGGGTGTATAGAATATCTCCCTCACACAACCAAATCTGACATTTTGGAAACTATTTTCAGTCTTTACTTTTCAATCTATTCATTCTTACATGAAAATTTAAAAATTGTTTTCATTGATTTTAGAGAGAGAGGAAGGGAGAGGGAGGAAGAGAGAGAGAGAGAAACATCAATGTGAGAGAGAAGCATTGATTGGCTGCCTCCCACATACCCCCCCCCCCCCCCACCAGGAGCATGTTCCCCAAGCAGGAATCAAACCTGTGGCCTTTTGGTTCACGGGATGACACTCAACCAGCTGAGCCACTCTGGTCAGGGCATGTTTGGGTTTTTTTTGTATCTAAACAATAGAAACAAAGTGGAAGGAAGATCTCTGAATTGAGGACTACTCCCATCAATATTTTTTTATTATAGTTATTGTAAACAGTTTACTTAGCTCATTGATTTTCTGCTGCCTTTATAAATACACATACTAGAGCTATAAAATGGCTTCTTAGTATGGCTTTAGCTTATTCCATAGGTTTTTGATATATAGCATTTTAATTTTTATTCTGTATAAATATTTTCTAACTTCCAAGTGTGACTTCATTGACCTATGGGCTATTTAGAGGTCTGTTTTATAATTTGCAAGTACATGATAATTTTCTAGTTGTCTTTTTTTTTTTCACTTATTTCTACCTTATTTGCACTGTGATCATGGGATATTGTAATTTAATTCAAGATATTACTGTTTTATTCTATTAGCAATCATTTTGTATTGGTGTGTGTTCCCATATGTGTATATAATACTATTCCCTCCCTTTATGGTGGAAACAGCTGATATTTGTGGTGAGGGAAAGTTTTTCTTCTGAAATACCATTACTAATAGTAATCTTTTTTGAAAACTGTTCAGTAGGTTTCCACTGTTGGCTTGCCTAATAGTGTCAGAGTATTAATTTGGTTATCATTTCCTAAGCGATTTCCTAAAAATGGAAAATTTGCTTAGAAGTGAAGTTGTACAGTAATGTACATCAAGCAAAAATTTGTTGCAGAAGTTGCATTGTGTCAAAAATTCTCTTATGAAAGTGGTTTGATATTTAGAATATCTTAAATTATTTTTCTTCTTCAGCTTCCAGCCGATCTTACGAAGATGCATATCACAGACAACCCTCATCCACAGGTGACTCACGTGTCTTCCAGTCAGTCTGGTTGTAGCATCGCTAGTGACTCTGGAAGCAGCAGTTTATCTGATATCTATCAGGTAATACTTTAGTGGTTTGTGTGTCATATATATGGGTTTTTTATTCTATCAAGTATCCTGTGCTTGTGCTTTAGGTGGTCACATGTCCTTTAAGTAAGATTTGAAATTCAGGCATAAGGTTTTGGGGAAAAAATTGCTTTATTTACTGTTTCAGAGTTGGAATTCTAATTAAAGAGGTGATCCATTTTTTTAGGGTGATTAAATATAATTCAGCAGTGTATGGACATAGTGTTCTTTTTAACTTCTTTTATCCAGATGAAACCATATAATGTTTGTCTTGGTAAAAATTAGTTATTGAGGCCTGATTGGCGTGGCTCAGTGGTTAAGTGTTGGCCCACACACCAAAGGGTCACAGGTTCAGTTCCAGTCAAGGGCACATACCTACCAGGGTTGTAGGTTCAATCCCTGGCCCTGGTCAGAGTGCGTGAGGAAAGCAACCAATTGATATGTCTCTCTCACATCAGCCTCTCTCTCTCTCTCTCTCTCTCTCTCTCTCTCTCTCGTCCCCCTCCCTTCCACTCTCTTGAAAAAAATCAGTGGAAAAAATATCCTCATGTGAGGATTAACAACAACAAAAAATAGTTATTAAAACAACTGAACTTAAACTTATAAAAAGGCTGATTTTTATTATTACTATATAAATCTTCTATAAGTAAGATCACAAAGAAAATTAGAGTTGCTTTTGTATTTTAAAGGCTCTATTAAATTTTCTAGTAGCCACATTAAAATAAAAAGCAACAGGTAAAATTAATTTTAATAATATATTTTATTTAGCACAATATATCCAAATATTATCACTTCAACATTTAACCAGTATTTAAAAACTATGAATGAGTTACTTAAGTTTTTTATACTGTCTTCAATAGCCAGAATTTATTATAAATTTACAGTGGTAATCTCAATTTAGACGAGCCACATTTCAAGTACCCCACAGCTACATGTGGATTGTGGCTACCATATAGTACCACTCTATTGAAATAGAATCATTGTTGTCTAGGAAAACATTTTAGACTCTGATTCTACTGAGTTACCCAGTTTCAGATGTTTTAGGAATATCACCATTTCTATGTTAAGGGAAGTTTGTTGGCAGAAGCAAGTTGGAAAAAGCATCCATGTTTGCTTTGTTCACAAAAGTCATTGCTCTGGCCAACAAAATCTTCCTTTTTGACATTTTATAATAGAGCAAGGAATTCTCCCTGATCACCATTTTATAGTAGACAGAAAAGGGAAATTTTTTTTTAAATAAATGGCTCTGGGGCCTTACTATGTGTTTGTTTAGTTGTTGGACTCCATGCATTCTGCCCCTCGCCTAAAGTATCTCATGGAAGAAATAAGAGTTGTTGCACACTAACCATCAAAGTAGAGTAGTGTCTTCTCTGGACTCTGTTTTTTTTAGAGAGGAACCCCAAGGAGGATTGACCCTGGATTAATGAAGTTCCCAGGATAAGTGGGAATGTCTGAATCTTGCTAGAAGAGACTATACAACAGATATATGGTGTTGACAGACAATAGATAACCTAGTATCACTAGTATATCCTTTCTAAACCAGATGTGACCACCTTTTTAGAGCAAGAAACAGAGCCCTAGATGGATGTGAGAAAAGAGATAAGAAGATAGCGTACAGATTGACATTCAAGGTCACTTGAGAAGGCTAATGCTTTATTATGAATGGGCTACACACAGTAGGGTTCTGTATCTTTGGCAAGATCCTGGAGGATATTTTGAAGCGTTGCATTTATATTAGCATCTACAGGATGTTCACCTCCTGGCTTGCACACCTGAGGCTGGGACTGGAGTACACCTACTGGTGTGGTTGGAGGTCTTTTGCTACAGTACCATGGCCTTGTAAGTGCCTGCTCCAGCCTTCCATATGTTTTCCTTCTTTGGTAGCACTCTCTACACCTCCCTCTGCTTTTAAGGGTTTTATTTTGTAGGGAGGTGAAGGCCTGGCAGGGCAGGAACTGGATGTTGGGGGGCAGTAGGGAAAAGAAAAAAGTGGGGGACATCTATAATACTCTAAACAATAAATGATAGATGATAGATAGATAGATAGATAGATAGATAGATAGATAGAAAGAAAATGAGAAAGAAGAAAAAAGTTTCATTTTTTTATAAACTGTGGACAGGTATCCTTGACACTGTCCTGCATGTCAAAGGAGTGCTTCCATTAGAAAGTGAAGAAGACTCCATTTTATACCCCGGAAACCTGGAAGTTAGCAATTGGTTCTCCTTCCTTGAT
>NW_005871348.1:102825-123875 GCF_000147115.1 Myotis lucifugus | reverse complement strand
GGTGCCAGAGGGAAGCCGGTGCTGGCAGCCAGGGGAAGGAAGGCCTACTCTTGCACGAATTTTTGTGCATTGGGCCTAATAAAATTCATCCTCTTTAGTGTAGCCTACATAAAGACATAGAACATTTCTATTACCTCAACAAGTACTTTATGCCCTTCTGTAGATAGTCCCTTCTCCTGATCCCCAGCCCCTGGCAACCTCCAATCTGTTTTCTACCCTTATAATTTTGTGTTTTCCAGAAGGTCATGTAAGTGGAATCATATAGTTAAATGATGACACAGTGAAATTTGCAAAGTAACCAATGAAATAAAAGTAAGCTTTAATGAATTTAGGGAGAGTGGACAGATAAAAGGATTTTAAAAATGAAATTCTAGAACCAAAATAGGATTTCAGAAATTTAAAGTAGAAAATTATCATAATATCAAAGTAAAATATGCAAAAATGTAAGATAAAAGATTTTAAGAGTAGCCAAAATAGGTAAAAGTTTTCAAACTGGGGCTTTAGTTAAGTTTAGAATAGCCAAAGGAATGAAACAGTATAAAGATTAAAACAAGCAAAACTACAAGATAAAAGCAAAAGGAAAATAAATCAGAATCTTTAAATAAATATATAGGTGTCCCAAAAAATATATCCCCCAAAATGCAGACTATCTAGACTACAATTTAAAAATATGGATAAGCAAAATAACACCAACCAAAGTGTATGTATGCAATCAGGTCCTCGGGACCAAAAGGGAAGAAAAGAGGGCTTAAGGGAAGAAAAGAAAAGAGAGTCAGTGCTCTATACCCTTAGTCTTTTCTTGACCTTAGGCCTCCATTGTGGTACCTGTTAAAGCTCTGAATACACCCTATAGTACAGGTGTACATTCCCATTTTATATACCTTGGCCAGCAACAGTTGAAGTGGTTTGTCTGGTTTTCCAAATTTCTCAGCACTTGGGAGATTTTAAAAGTGGACACCTAATCCAGTCATGTCTTGTAACACAAAAAACAAAGCCTTACAAAATAATGCAAGTACTTTTAATTTGGAGAGTTGTGGTAAAGAGAGATAGTCATTCTAACAGCAGTTCTTAACAAGAAAATTGTTTACACCATTTTATATGACCAAACTTGTGGCTGTGCTTCTATGCGTTCCCTTCTTTAGAGTTTTCATGTCTTCTGCTTTAAAAATAAAAGCCTTTCGTTTTCGAAGAAACTTCTGAATAAAGCAGTTACCACAGTCTGGAATAAAAGGCAAGCAATGCTTTCAGTGTGAATGTGTTTTTAATCAAATTAGCTTAAAATTTAGCTAAAAGTATGCATTTAGATGTTAGAATGTTCTTGGGTATCATATTTTATGTATTCTCAATACTTGAGAAATAGGAGTGCTTCTCTCTAGTTTCCTTTTCCTATCTTTTCAGTCTTGTCCAAGAGCTGGGACTGTGAAATCTTGAACTTAAAGCACTTGTCTCTTCATTAACATATGTGCCACATAACAGCATTTTGGTCAACAATGGTGGTCCCATAAGATTTTAATAGATTATAAGCAAAAAGTTTGTGATGTTCAAAGAAAAGGCTAGACCCCACTAAGAGGTTGAATTTAGTGCTAGCTCTGGGTGGTTTAAATTAAGGAGGAGGCTCAGCATGCTCTCCACCTGCCCTGTGCCCACCCAAAGTTAGCAAGGGAACTAGAGGAGAGAGCTGAGGAACAGGGGAGCCCTGGAGCCCACCCCTGCACATGGGCACATGCACACACACTCCTGCACAGACTTACTTCTCTTCCCTCCAGTTCTCTTTATCTTTACTCCCAGTCCAGTTTCTGCCTCTCTCTCCCCCCTCATTCCCCGTCCTCCTCCCACCCCTTTTATTATTTCTCCTCTCCAGTTTTATCCCCTAGATCTGTCTCTGCTCTCCCTTTCTCTACCCTCTTCTTCCTTCTCTCCCTCCCTGCCTTCCTTCTTCTCTCACTCCTTCTGATGACTACTTTTCCTACAATGATGTTTCTCCCATAGCCTTCCTCTGAACACCCCCCTCCGAGTATGTGCACATACACATACACTTTTGTTTATACTGTATTATTACTGGACCTTTTCTATTTTTAGATGTGTTTGGATATACAAATATTTAGCATCATCGTATAGTTGCCTACAGTATTCAATACTGTGATATGCTGTACAGGCTTGAAACTTAGGAGCAATAGTCTATATATACCATATAGACCCACTGTGTAGTAGGTCTATAAAAGTGCACTCTCTGACCACACAAGGACAAAATCACCTACCTCCTCAGAGCATATCCCTGTCTTTTAGTGACACATGACTGTACTTTTAGATAATCTGAGGGCCACATTTAATCCCCACCTCTATTTTTTAGCTTCTATGTAGGACATAAACATGTTCCTAAAAATCCTGACGCTTTAGTTCAGGGGTTCTCAAACTATGGCCCGTGGGCCACATGCGGCCGCCGAAAACATTTATCCGGCCCGCCGGGTGTTTTTGCCGCTGCTGCCTGTTGCTTAGCAGCCGACTAGTTTTTTTCTTAAACTATAGTCCGGCCCTCCAACGGTCTGAGGGACAGTGAACTGGCCCCCTGTTTAAAAAGTTTGAGGACCCCTGCTTTAGTTATTACCTTACAGCGATTTCTTAATTCAGAGCTCTACTGTCCAATCTCTTTAGGTCCCTGGTGTCACATTTCCACTGGGCTATTCTTTTGACACCTCAACTAGCTTTGTCTACTACATGTTTTCTTCCACTTTAATATTTTTGTTAAGAATATTATCTGTGCCCTAGTCAATATCTGTTATCTTTGTTTTCTTTTTTTAAATTTTTACTTGAAATAAATTGAAAAAAAAGTTACAACTTTATTAAAAAAGCTTCAGTGCTTCACTGTTACCTAATTTATGCTCTTCACTTCATTTCACATTTATATCCAAGCCTTTCCCTTCTAACCACAATCTGCAAATTTGGTCTATATTCCACTATTCTCCACTTGCACACTGTAGATCTGGTCCGTGACTAACTTAATGGCTACTCCCTGACCATGTACCTTTTCCCAGTTCAGTGTGTGGTAATGCTGCTGTGCCAGCAGCTCCGCCTGGATGACATTTCACATTGTCTCACATGTCTTGGAACCTCACAGCAGTTTTTCCATCATGTCTCTTTCTCTTCTCTTGTTTAGTGTAGTTATGTTATGTGTACACTTGACATTTTTTATCATAGTACATTTGTGGGGAGTAGAGTTTTTTCTTACTTGTATATCCCATGCTGACTGAGTTAAGCACAATTTTGGCACTTAGGAAGTAACCTAGAAATTTTTTCAGTTGAATTACATTTATAGGTAGAAAACAGTATTATTTCCAAGACTAAAGCTTGATTATCTGGGGCAAAGGAGGCTTCACTTTGCCTGCCTGCCCTGTTGTAGAGATTATGGAATGGGCCAGCCTGGACAGCACATTTTGAAGGATTGATTTCACAGGATTCTTGTCCTGACCAGAAAGACAAAGAAGAAACATAACGGCTAAGTGGTCCATGAATAAGGTTGAGAGAAATACTAAAAATAGGAATGCAGAATATAGAAGCACTGAAGAGCTAAGGTTCTGGCTTAATACTTGCTCTAAATTTGAAAATGTGATTTTTGTAAATTTGTGTAACTTTTCATTCTAATCTGTAGTTCCCCTTATTGTAGCTTCATGTTTATCTGAATGCAAACAGGAAAAGGAAATCCTCTGGTGGTTTATTTGGGGAAGGCCAAGTCATCAGAAAATCACTTCAGACTGTCTGCCTCACCAAATTATATTTACACATACACATAGAGACACTTTCATACTGCGGGAAAGGAAAAACACAAGAAGTTTAATATTTGTCTTATCAGTCCTACCAATATACTTTTTTTTTCTGGACTTAATTAATTTAGTAAAATCTTCTTGATGGTCTGCTGTATTTTAAGTGCTAGGATAAAGTGATTGAAAGGCCAGGGCTCTGATGTTTTGTGTATCCTACCTTCATGAATATGGCATATCTTTTGACCTACCTTTTTTGTAACAGCTTTTGATATCTCTGAGGCTCTGTTGAATTTTCTTTTTGGCTTTTGCCCTCTATTTGCTTCAGTTTGGGTATTTTTTATTGTCCTTCAAGTTCACTCTTCTCACAGTTTGAATTTCTTTATTGAGATCTCCCATTTTCTCCCTAATTTTTTTGTATTTTCTTTTAAATCCTTTAACTTCTTGATAATAAATGTCTATAGTTCATGTCTTCTAATTCTATCATCTCTGTCATTCCTGGACCTCTTTATATTGATAGATTTTTCTCCTGATACAGATCACATCTCTGCTTCTTCACCTACCTAGTAAGTTTTTATTATATGCTGGACATTAAGGATACATTTTAAAAATTCTTATCTAGTTATTATAGAATTAAATTTTCTGCCAAGGAATTGCATCCTCGGAAGCATCATTCAGTGACTTCCAGTCCTGGTGGTGGTCATCGTATCTAACTTTACCTAAAGACATGGCTTTCCTTTGTTTTAGTCAAGGAATTAGACTTTGGACTTCATCTATGTAGCTCACTTTATTTTACTTATTTTTAAATTACCAAAACTTTCAATTTCCTAGTATGTTTTTGGCCACTTTTTCTTACTTTTATTCTTAATTCTTATTTTGGCACCATATTTCTCTTGTATACGCTTAACATTTTAACAGTTTAGTATGTTCTCATAACTAATTTTATTCATATTTTTTCTTTGTATCCTACTTTGAAAAAAAGACAGGCAGGAGAAGACAATTGTAAGGATAGATTAAATTCTTTTATTTGCACATGGCCTTAAAAGTTTCCTAAAAGAGTTCTTTCGGAGTCTTCTCCCCATCCCTACCCATGACTTCCATTCTCTCTAAAGAGCTATTTTCTTAAATGTCTTCACTCCTCAAGCAGATGACAATACACCTTCCCTATTGTCCATATAATTGAACTGCATCTTGCTTTTTTGTTATGAGCCATCCATCTTTTTATCAGACATAACCTAAAAGTTGAAATAATCTGGGTCAAGGGATGAAAACCTGATATTAATGTGGACAGGTGTGGTTTAAGAACTCAAATTTATAAGGTAGATTGTCCTTGAGAATTGATAAAGGGGGAAAAAGGCTATTCCTGGGATGAGCTTCTATATTCTGAAAAATTAACTTGTGTGCAAAATACTGCTTTAGTGTTTTTTAACACTACTTCCTTGTATTAAAATCAGTTTATGTAAATAAATTAGACTTGTGGAAAAATCATTTTAGCATGTACACGTCTTTGAAAAGGGATTGTAATCTGTTAGCAAGTATGTATATTATTCTGAAGGTATATTATTCAGAAATGTACTCCACTAAAACCTTAAAGGTCTATAGCCAGAAAATAACTCAGGAGAGCATACTAGTCATGAGGTAGGATTGCTCTTACATTATCCTTAACAGCTTGTCTAATCTTATAGATCTGAAGTTGAGTATTTAATCTGGTTTAAACTAGTTGTTTCTTAAAGCTGTGCAGAAATCCGAAGGAAGTATAAAACAGAATCTTAGAAAACAAATTCAGTTGCCAGTATCAGTTTTAACTTTGAATTAACAGTAGCCAAAAAGGGTAATTGATTGACCCACAGAGACAGTTCCAGCCTCAGGGAACCTGGATGCTTGCAGGCCCATCTCTCTGTAGTGCTTTGGTGCCTGGTAGCTTGCTTGCTCTTCCTCTCTCTCTCCTGTGGTACTTTCTGTCAGATGCTCTTTGTGCCATGCCCTATCCTGCATGCTCTGTTTCTATTGCTTTGTTGGGCTGTCTTTGTCTGTCTCTCTTGTTCAGTGTACTTCCAATTCCCCTGCCTCTTTCTCTGCCTATTAGTTACATTTTCTCCCATGCTGCTCTGCATCACATTCTTCTGATTAAGGAACCAGAGGAAAAAGGACACTCTGCCCTCCAGTTCTAATTATAAAAATTCAGACAAGAGGTCTTTCTATCTTAGCTTACATAGCCAGGGACTGGGAACTGTTCCCCACTGTAATCTCTGGGTTAGGTTGGAGGAGAACAGCAATTCCCTGAAAGAAGGAAGATCCTCTTCTGTGCAGAGTAAACAGTAAATGTTTGATAGGAGATGAAACTTAAATATTTGAAGATTATGTTCAACTCATTTTTTCTGTAACTGCTTCAGTATTCATGTTATTTTATTAATACGTATCAGGTGAGTGCAGTATTTAGAAATTTTGACAGCAAATTCACTTCAGGACAATTTTATTTTCTAAAAGATATCTTCATTATTTTCTGTAACTGATATTTAAGTTTACAGGTTTTAAAAAATCTGCTAGTTCCTTTACAAGTATCTAATGAGACTAATGTTTCCAGAGTTGAGGTTATAAATATAAGCTTATATTAAAGATTGGTTAAAATAATCTCTGTTCTTCTTTATTGACACAATATTAGATTCAAGTAAGGCATTGGGAAGTCATGAATATTTGTTGAGTCCTTCACAGTTGGTCTATTTTAGCACTTTTCAGTACTACTCTTTACCTCTTTTATACTTCTGTTCTTAATTTACATGATTGCTTACCCTACTAGACTCTAAACCTTAGTGGTGAAAGAGTGATATTTTATATACAACACACAGTGTAAACTCATAAGTACTTATAAAGTGATTGTTGGTAAACTGTCTTTATTTCTTACACTTCATGCTTTAGGAAATGTATTTTTAAGAAATGCAAGTATTTGTAGAAAACAGGTATTAAAACATTTAGTCTCCTAACCATTTTCTATTTACCAAGTCAGATATATCACCTAAGTGTCACACCATGGAATGATGAGACTATTTTGGGCAGAGAGAAAACTTTTTATAAATCTCATTTTGTTTTTGATACAATATTAAATATTGCCTAATTCTTTATAATATTTGGTATTGAGGGATAGTTTTGATTAATTCAGACTGTGACATACAATTTTTATAACATGAAGCTTTCTTTCTTTAGGCTACGGAAAGTGAGGTAGGAGATGTAGATTTAACACGTCTTCCAGAAGGACCTGTTGATTCTGAAGATGAAGAGGAGGAAGATGAAGAGATTGATCGAACAGATCCACTGCAGGGGCGAGATCTTGTTCGAGAATGTCTTGAAAAAGAACCTGCAGACAAAACTGATGATGACATTGGTAAGAAAAACATCTGTTCACAATAAGAATTTTATAGCTTAACTTAGATATAGTTACCTATTGCTGCATAACAAATTATCCCCAAACTTAGTGACTTAAACAACACACCTTGGGAGGCAACACACCTGGGGAGACATGGGAGACATTTGTAATAGAGTCAGTAATTAAAAAGCAATACAAGAAACCCCCACACATTTTCTCATACATTTTCTGGGTCAGGAATTCAGGAGCAGCTGAGCTGAGTGGTTCTGGCTCAGTGTCATGAGGTTGTAATACGAAGGTTGAAGTCATCTGAGGCTTTGCTGGACTGAGCTAGAGGACCTATTTCCAAGGTGGCTACTGACATGGCTTTTGGCACAAGGCCTCAAGTCCCCATCATGTGGGTCTCTCCAGAGGCTGCTTAAATGTCCTCGCAGCATGGCAGTCGGCTTTCCCCCAAAGCAAGTAATCCAAAGGAGTAAGGCAGGTGCCACAGTGTATGATCTGGCTTCAGGATTGACATATCATTATTTCTTCAAAGTTCTATTTGTCACACAGAGCAACCCTCATATAATATGGGAGGGGAATGCATGAGGACATAAATATCAAGAGGGAGGTGTCATTTAGGGCCATCTTTGAGGTTGGTTGCCCCAATATGAGAGCTTGTATAGAGGGTCTAACGGGAGCACAGATACTTTTATGCCCTTGATTGAAGAACAGTCCTCCTCTATTGGGGATGGTTGTCCTTTTCAAGTGTGCAGCTTTGGCATGGATGCTCATGGAACTGTGAGGGAGGAAGGGGTCACCTGCCTAGCCTACCAGATCAACTGAGTCAACCCTGAAAGTCAAACAGATGTCACAGCCAGACCACTCTCACTCACATCCTGGCTCCCCAAATTTATAAAACAAAAGCTTTGATTCCATTAAAGTGGTTTTCCCATTCGTGCTTATGAGACATTTAAACATAGTACATCGGTGTCCAATGTCTGTGAATTAGCTTTTAAAAAAAAATTTATGTTATAAAAAATGTTTTTACTTCTCTAGCTTGAAAAAATATGTAAGTATGTAATTTTTGGTTAAAACTGTGAATTTTCTTTTATGTAATTTCTTACAGAAGTAGTAACTTCCAGAGGTTAAATAATGCTAAAGAAAGAAGAAAAAAAATGCTAAAGATGCTAATGTTATCTTTAAAGACAAAGATTTCTTAGTTTCATTATATATTGTTATGATTCAATTAAGATTTTATCCTAGATTTTTCTGTTATACTGGTCATACTGCTGCTGTTCAAATCAGATGATGCTGGTATTAATGGTAATCATAATCTGTGTGAGTATAAGTCAATACATTTGAACATTCCTTGCCACTCTAATGATATATAGTTAAGTAACCTGCAGTTTAGTTTCATGTGAATATTCTCTGGACAAAAACTGAAAGTGCGTTTTTTATGATGAAGAATTGCATACTATGCTATTTTCACAACGCTTTTTAAAAATTGAAAATAACGAACTCCCAATTATCTGTGGGTGGATAGCATCTTATAGTTATTTCTGTGTCAGCCCTTAGCTGACTGCTTATATCTGTTTCTTCCTTATATTTATCTTTATTACACATGTATTTATACCAGGGAATGGCCTAAGACAGGCACTCATAAACATTTGTTGGTTAAAGAATTACCTTATGTTACTTTGAAAAATCTTGAACTAGAATTTACATTTGTTATTTCTAGTTAATTATTGACATTTATTAATAACATTTTTCTTTTAAACTCTAGCCCAATAAGAAGTAGATGAAATGCTTTTTCACTAATCCGTTAGATCAAAGGACATCACTATATTAACCACTGTAGTAGCATCTCAGGCTAGGAAAATAAGATAACTCTCTACCCTCATCCAAATCTGTAGTTTCCTGGTTCTGTCTGGAGTTTGTGAGTTCTGGTATCTTCCAGTGTGCCTATATTTTCATGTGAGTCTGAATACATCTATTAACCAAATAACTGATTTTTTTAACCAACATTTATCTTGTGCCTTGATTTCTCTACTTTAGCAGCATATATTCATAAGTTGATTGGGAAATTGGGCATTGAATTCTAAATTTTATTGTATGTTGAAAGTGTCCTTGATGGTCTCTGTACTACACAATTTCTGTTTTTTAATAGAACAATTACTGGAGTTTATGCACCAGCTCCCTGCTTTTGCAAACATGACCATGAGTGTAAGGAGAGAACTCTGCTCAGTGATGATTTTTGAAGTGGTAGAGCAGGCTGGAGCTATTATTCTTGAAGATGGACAAGAGGTAGGTTAGCAAATAAATGTTACACACTATATAGTATGGGAGGTAATTTTTAGAATAATATAATTTCCATAAACTTGTGTGAATCTTGACTTAAAATTAATACACTTATTTTTTTAAATATATTTTATTGATTTTTTACAGAGAGGAAGGGAGAGGGACAGTGAGTTAGAAACATCGATGAGAGAGAAACATCAATCAGCTGCCTCCTGCATACCCCCCACTGGGGATGTGCCCGCAACCAAGGTACATGCCCTTGACCGGAATCAAACCTGGGACTTTTCAGTCCGCAGGCCGACACGCTCTTTCCACTGAGCCAAACCAGTTAGGGCAGTATACTTATTTTTAAATGAATGCCAAGTTTGCGGTAGTTACAATTTCTTAAGAGATAAGTTATTACTTTTGTTTTTGTATTTTTTCTTAATTTTTATTTCCTAGCATAGAATAAATGTTTAATAGTTACTATTCATTGAACCACATTTGTTTTTACTTCTCAAATTAAGTCATAAGATTTTTTTTAAATTCATAATTATTATGCTATTCGTATATTTATATCATTGTTTAAAATGTTTATCAGGTATTTACTCAACTGTCCTTATCCCTTTTGTATATTAATGTTTTTTTAAAAAAGAATGAGGGAGGCATTGATACAGATGCCTCCCAGTGGACTGCTGACAGTTGAGGCCTTTATGTAAGAATTCTATGTTCAGAAATGCTCCCTGGCAATTCGTGGATAGGTGAGGGGAGAATGCAGAGAAATTGAAAGGTATTATTGCTGTTAGAAAGTACTTCAGTATTTTTCTTATTAAACTGATAAAAATTAATGCTCAGATGTTAGTCAGTGAACATTATGTATTGCCAGTATTTTTTCTGGAAAGTCATTTAGAAATTTTTAACATGGCCCCAAAGTATTAATAGTTTCTAACCTATCATTCCCCTTATGAGTGTCTTTCCTTGGGACATAATATAAAACTCAAAGCTTCATGACAAAAGGTGATCATTGCAGCATATTTATAATAGTGAAAATTGGAACTGACCAGAAATAATACAATTATAAGAAGTGGTTAACTGAATTATTATAAACCACGGGATGTAATATTATGTAGATATTCAAGTCCTTTTAAAGTTTGATGGAAATTCTTTGAGAACTAATTTGGTGACTAAAAGAAGAAAGAGTAAAATAAGCTTCTATGGTTTGCATAGACAGGCATCAGATGTTACTGACAAGTATTTAGTAATATAATCAGACCTTCCCTTTACTTTTTTAAATTATACAAGTTCTATATATTGATTATTTTTCCAAGTTAACATATAATTTTTTTTTTAAGATTCTTAAAACCTGTCTTTTTCTCTATAGCTTGACTCATGGTATGTTATTTTAAATGGCACTGTAGAAATCAGCCATTCAGATGGAAAAGTTGAAAATCTCTTTATGGGAAATAGTTTTGGAATTACTCCCACTCTGGATAAGCAGTACATGCATGGAGTTGTTAGGACTAAAGTAGATGATTGCCAGGTAAGCTTATGTCTTTGGTCTTGCACTCTCGTTTGTTGACTTAGAATGGCTGAGCCTGTTTTTCCTTCCTTAAAATAAAATAGCTTTATTTGAAAATTATCAGTTTCGAAAGTTCACAGTTAATAAAGGAAATTAAATTTTATATTTCACATGTTTGTGAGATTGAACAAATTGTAAATTTTTAAGAGGGTATACCAAATATTGGTTTGTTAAATTTCTATCCGATATTAACCAGTTCATTCTTTTTTCTTTTCTTGTTTTAAATAAAGGAAGGAAATAGGAACTTCTGAGTTGTTTCTAATTCCCGCTTCATGTTTTCTTTGCATAGTATCAGTTTTGAGAGTAGTTCACTTCTCCTTTTAGAGCAGAATTCAAAATCAAAAACTCCTTGGTCTCTGTGCGTGAATTATTTATTTCATCTTGATTTTTGTGAAGAATTAAAGGGATTGAATAAAAAAGAACTGATGCCACTTGATTTCCTACCTTTGTGCTCTGCCTTGGTGCGTAGTGATATATTTATGTACTACAGATTTGTTAATTGTCCCCATGTTGTTCTCGGACAGTTTGTCTGCATAGCCCAGCAGGATTATTGGAGAATTTTAAATCATGTGGAAAAAAATACCCATAAAGTTGAAGAAGAGGGAGAAATTGTTATGGTGCATGAGCACCGTGAACTAGATCGGAGTGGAACCAGGAAAGGACACATTGTAATCAAGGTGAGTGTTTTTACTTATTATTCTAGTCACTGATAGAATAAAGCTTTCATCTTGACTAGAAGGCTTTGAACTACTTTTTGAGTAGTGCAAGATAATTGATTAACTTTGAAATCTAATTTAAATAACTGTATTGGTTCTTTTTGCTTTTTTTAAAGTTGATTTTTACACATTTTATTGATGAAGGGTGACATTGCTATTTAACATCAGTATGGATAGGATATTATTTTAGGATATACTGGTCAAAGTTTTTCTTCTTAAATTCATTTTGTGATCCATTGATAATAGGAGTTAATTTCATCAAAGACAACAATATTTAGAAACAACAGAAAATGAAAGGATCAACCATAAAGGCATAAGGAATCTTAGATGAAGATGCAGTGCTTAGTGGATCTCTGTGATGTTGAAATAGGCATTAACTTCTCTGAACCTTAGTTGTCTTGTCTGCAAATGTGGGTGATATGAAAGCCTTTATTAGGGCTAAATGAGGTAAATAAAAAAGATTGCACATTGTAGAATCTTAGTATCTATGCCCGTGATGTTTTCCCTTCTCTAACCCCCTCTCTCTTCTACCCCGTACCCTCTTGTCCTCTGATCACCCCCTCACTCTTCTGTCTATTTAAAGCCCTCTAGATATAAAATAGAGCAATCCTAGTTGTAAGAGAAGAAATAATCACATGACTGTTTGTCTTTTAAAGTTAATCTTGGTTGCAAAATAAGTAAGTGTTACAAATGTAACTGCTTATTTAATAATATGAGAGACTGATGTCAGATTGGAGTCAGGAGTCAGGCTGTTCCTCAGTCTTTTTTTTTTTTCTATGATAAGTGTAAGTTTTGTATGTAGAAAAGATGAACATATGGATTGATTGCCTGTGTGGGGCTTATGGTTTTTAATGCTTTATTTTTAAATGATTTTTTCAAATTTACAGAGAGCTCCCTGACTCAGATTCTTCAAGTGTTAACATTTCACTGCATTTCTCCATTATCAGCAATCTCTTTCTGAACCACTGAGAGCAATCTGCAAATGTGATGCCTTATCACTCCTAAATATTCCATTATGTATTTCCTTAAAACAAAAGCACTCTACTATGTAAACAGCATAGAACCCTTCAAGCTAGGAAATGAGCATTGATAAAGTAAAACCATGTAGCTCACAGACCCTATTTAAATTTTTAGCAACTATCCCAGCAACAGATCTTTTTCCTTTCTGGTCCAGGATCTTATCTGGGAACACAGTTGCATTTAGGTCTACTCCAAGAACAGTCTTTCCCTATTCATATTTTCAGTAGTTATAAAGAATACAGACCCTATATTTTGTAGTATGACCCTCAGCCTGCATCTATATATTCAATGTTTCCTGATGACTACACTCAAGTCATGCATTCCTGGCATGAATTCTGCATAAATGGTGTGCTCTTTTCAGTACCTCATATCAAGGAGCACATGTCAACTTGTCCCACCATCTTAATCACCTGGTCAGGTGGATATCTTTTTGTAACTTTTTTCACTGAAAAGTTACCATTTACCCTTTGTAATTGATGAGTATTTGGAGGAGAGATGTTCTGGGATAGTGGCAATATGTTTTACAAGTCTCTATCTACCAGTCTTACTTCTATTGACTATTCCTGCCTAATATGGTTATTTTCTATTTCCATTATTTTTTTCTACATTTATTGTCATTCTACTATAAAGATGAGCATTCTCTTATCATCAGTGTTGTTTCAGTGGTCAAATTTTCCCAGAGTTAGCCAGTGAGACTCTCTTAAGACTGATTGCTGTATCCTGTTTAAAAAAAAATGTTTTTATTGACTTTTACAGAGAGAGGAGGGAGGGAAAGGGATAGAAAGATAGAAACATCGATGAGAGAGAAATATCGTCAATCAGCTTCTCCTGCACACCCCCTGCTGACCAGGAATCGAACTGGTGACTTCTTGGTTCATGGGTCAACAATGCTCAACCACTGACCCACACTGGCCAGGCTTCTGTGTCCTTTTGTCATGTCCCCATCATTTTTTGAGAGTTTCCTTATTATCTGGCAAAACAAGGTATTCCAGGTTCACCTTATATTTATAGCTTTGGAATCATCCATTTCTCTAGAGTTTCCTGGATCATTCTAGTGGAGAATAGCATTTGAAAATCAAGATCTGGGCATTTACTCATTGCCACTGAAGTATCATTGCTTCGCAAGCAGGTCAAGTGGACTGCGAATTTGACATGCTTGTTCTAGAGCCTCTCCTCAGGCAGAGCTAAGAAATCTATAATAATAAAAGTGTAATATGCTAATTAGACCTGACGTCCTTCCAGACAAAGCCAGGGCTGTGAGGGAAGCCCAGGGCCCGGTTGCCAGGGGGAAGCTGGTGCTGGCAGCCGGGGGAAGGGAGGCCTACTCTTGCACAAATTTTGTGCATTGGGCCTATAGTATATATATGTTTTAACTATAAATACATACACATCTATAAAGTTTGTATATCCATTTATCTGTAACAATCTTGAGTTATTACCAATACTTCCAATAATTACTATACAATAGTTTTTTGTTTGGTTTGATTTTTTAAAAATATATTTTTATTGATTTCAGAGAGAGAGAAAGGAAGAGGGAGAGATAAAAACATCATTGATGAGAGAGAATCATCAATCGGCTGCCTCCTGCACGCCCCCTACTGGGGATTGAGCCTGCAACCCGTGCTTGTGCCCTGACCAGGATTCGAACCCTTAATTTCTGGTTCATAGGTCATCACTCAACCATTGAGCCATACCGGCCAGGCTACAACAGTTTTTTCTAGTTTTTCCTTTCTATATTTGTAAATAGCTTCCCCAATAGTGGTTCTTTTTATGCTTTGTATAGTTACTTATTTGCTCATCATAACCAATCTCTACAGCCAGCAATCTCCTTTACCAGCCAGCTCTATACTCACTGTCTCCCAGTATCCAGCTTATTGGATGCTACTGAGCACTTCAGTGACATGCCTTTGCATGACTCTATATAAAGTTTTAAATATATGACCTAGTCTCCACAGATCTCCTGTCTCAATGACTTAATCAGCCTAGTCCCCACAAGTATCCTGCCTCAATAATTTAGCCCAACGATTTTCAACCTTTTTCATCTCATGGCACACATAAACTAGTTATTAAAATTTCTGTGGTACACCAAAAAAATATATTTTTTGCCAACCTGACAACAAATATAGGTATAGTTTTAATTCATTCACACCGTCCACCTATTGTGTTGGTTCTTGTCATATTTTTATTTGACAGTCTGAGGGAAAAGAGTTCAGTGCCCCTGACTAGATAGTCAAATATTGCATGTTTTAAAAATTATCAGTGCACACAAGTTGAAAATCACTGATTTAGCCAATCAGAATAATGGCCTTTAACATGTTGATCATTTCCACCCATGACTTATATACATGATCTACGAACCAGATTTAAGTGACTTCAAATCATGATTAGCCTAAATAATAAACCCAGTTTGGTGCTCGTAGAATGTTTTGGAGGGCGGGAGAAGTTTGGGAGTGACCTGTGTTGCCTTTTTCCTTAAGTAGGTTAAATGAAGAGCCTTATTTCTGACTTCCTGTTAGAAGAATGATTTACATACACTGGTAGTAATAGGTACTTAAAAAATATCTTAGATATGAACATTGTTAGGATTAGTGTATGTTTTCTATATAGTTATTTTGACCCATGATTATTTGGATGAATAAAACAAATTAAAATTTGAGGTTATGGACAACAGTCATGTTTTTATATTTGGCTTAGCATCTGGTTTATTTCTGTATTTGTTCTGTGTACCTACTTTTGAAAAGGCTGCAAAAGTAATTTTAACATTGACTTAGAACAGTAGTTCTCAACCTGTGGGTCGTGACCCCTTTGGGGGTCGAACCACCCTTTCACAGGGGTCGCCTAAGACCATCGGAAAACACATATATAATTACATACTGTTTTTTGTGATTAATCACTATGCTTTAATTATGTTCAATTTGTAACAATGAAATTGGGGGTCACCGCAACATGAGGAACTGTATTAAAGGGTCGCGTCATTAGGAAGGTTGAGAACCACTGACTTAGAAGCTCAAAGATGAGCAGTAGATAAATGTTATTTTATTCCTTTTTATAAATTTGGAGACAGGCAAGCAGTTAAAACTCTGAGTTATGTAAAAATTCTAGAACTTCTGGTTCCTCTCAAGATGGTGAATTAGCATGGAGAAACTAAAGAAGAGGAAACTTCTCTTCTGGGAAGTAACAACAATAAAACAAGCTATCCTGAGCTGGTGTGTTGTTCCTGTTGCTTGAGGCAGAAGATAATTTGGAATATGATTAACTTAATTTGGAGGAAAGTTGTTAGGGTTTTTTGTTGTTTTGTTTTAATGGGGAATTTAAAAATATATATATATATATATATCTATATATAGAGATATATTTAATGGGATTTAAAAATATATATATATAGATATATAGATATATAGATATATATAGATATATTTTATTTTTATTTATTTATTTATGGTTAATCCTCACCTGAGGATAATTTTCCTTTTTTTTTTTCTTTTTCTTTTTTTTTTTTTTTAAGGGAGAGTAGAAGAGAGAGGGAAAGACAGAGAAATATCTTTGTGAGAGATTGGTTGCCTCCTGCACAGGCCAGGCAGGGAAGGAGCCTGCAACCAAGGTGCGTGCCCTTGACTGGAATCGAACCCGGAATCCTTTGGTTCACAGGCCCACACTCTATCCACTGAGCCAAACCGGCTAGGCTAAAAAAATATTTTTTTTTACTTCAGAGAGGAAGGGACAGGGGAAGTGAGATAGAAACATCAATGATGACAGAAAATTATTGATCAGCTGCCTCCTGCATGCCGCCTACTGGGGATTGAGCCCGAAACCAGGCATGTACCCAGAATCAAACTCGGGATCATTCAGTCCACAGGCCGATGCTCTAGCCACTGAGCCAAACCGGCTAGGGTAGGATATTTTTTTGTTTAATGTTTTAACTCTCAACTCTTTCTTGTGTTGCCTTGGGGGAATCATCATTACATCCCTCCTTTGCAGTATAATTGGCAGTAACAGTCTATACCAGGGGTAAATCAGTGAAATTTAAAAGCCCTGCTATGATGAAATGCCAATAAAAAACAGCTACAGCTGAGTAAATTTTTATTCCTCTGCCTTTTTTCTCTCTAAACCTAGGGTGGGGAACCTTTTTTCTTCCAAGAGCCATTTGGATATTTATAACATCATTCACTTACTGTAATTCACTTAATATAAATTTATATTGCTGTGAAAAAACTCCTAGATTTACTGAATTTCAAGTGCCGCCTGTGGTTGCCTTGGCAGGGCCAGACCAAATGATTTCACTGGCCTTACACAGCCCTCAAGCTGGACGTTCCCTGACCCTGCTCTAAATCTCTGGGTGCTGATGGATTACAACCTGTAGAGACTACCTAATCCTAGTGCTAAGTGTTTTAAGGGAGACACTCTTCTTTGAGGACCTGTCTAATGGAGTGGCTACAAGGGGAAGTGATTAATAGGAGTTCTTTGGCTTTTGAGCTATTTGTTTATTTTATAATCTTTTCTATCTTTGGATTTTTAGGCAACACCTGAGCGTCTCATCATGCATTTAATAGAAGAACATTCCATTGTGGACCCAACTTACATAGAAGATTTTCTATTAACTTATAGGACATTTCTTGAAAGTCCTTTGGATGTTGGGATCAAACTATTGGAATGGTTTAGAATTGACAGTTTAAGAGATAAGGTTTGTATTATAAATGTAAGGGACGTGAAAGTGATTTTAACCTTTAAATTTTATTCATAAAACCTTTTGCAGTTGATAAATTAAATGTTTATTTTATTTTGATAAAATTCAATTCACCTAAAAAAATAGTGAGCCAGTATTGATGTATCTCTGTATAGTTACTTTTATGACAAAATAGTATGTTAAAAGTGGATATGAGCCTTATAAGACAAAAACGGAAATAAGGCTGTGGTGTAGCTGCAAATTCAGAAAACACAATTGCCACAGAGTATTGTTGAACTTTCTCAAAATATTTCATTGTTTCTGAAGGAGATTTAAAAGTTGATTAGTAGTTTAGAAAGAATATTCAAGTAAATTTTTTTTTCAAGAGGGCTTAGATTGTTTGTAAGCCCCAAAATAGAATATGTTGATTTTTCTTATAGTATCATTTGAAAACAATTGGTCTTTTTTACCTTAATTTATATCTGCTGTGACTTATTTAAATCTACCTTTGAATATTTTTTGCATTATATAGTTTTCTATTTTAAATAGATTATTTTACCTTATTTCATGGAGTATTCATATATATAATGGAAAGACTGGTAATGCCTTGCAAATTGGTGGAATTCTGTTATGTTAAGAAACATCAAAGTAGGGCCATAATTGCTTAGTGTGTCTGAGTTATATTTTAAAGGAAATAAGTTAGAATTAGGTGGATTGCATTATTCTCTTGTTTAAAAAACTAAAATGTCCAAAACTACAAGCTCCCCCCCCCCCCCCCAGATTATAAAGAGTTACTTTGATTGGTGGGGAAATAAAGGGTGCTAACAGTGAACAAAAATGATATAGAGACAACTAGATATCCACGTGCAAAAGAATCAACTCAAAGTGGATCAGAGCTAAAATAAGAGCTAAAACTATAAAACTCTTAGAAGAAAAGAAGAGGTACAAAAATCTTGACCTTGGATTTGGCAGTGTTTTCTTAGATATGATACTGAAAGCACAAGCAACAAAGGAAAAATAGATAAATTGAGTTTTGTCAAAATTTAAAATGTGGTATAGCCATATAATGAAATATTATTTAACCATGAAAAGGAATGAAACACAGGTATGTCCTTGAAAACAATATGCTAAGTGAAAAACCAGATACAAAAGTTCACATGTTGTATGAAATTTCCAAAATGAGCAAATACACATAGAAAAGCAAATTAGTGGCTGCCGAGAAGCCAGAATGGGAGATAACTGCTTAATAGAATGGGGCGATGAAAATGTTCTGGAACTCGGTAGTGGTGATTGTTGCACACCACTGTGAATGAGCTAAATGCCAACATTTAAAGTGGTCAGATGGTGGTTTTATGTGTATTCTATCATAATTTTTAAAATACGTGACATAAATTGCATAGTTAGCTAGGCACATTATTTAACTTCCATTTGTTAGCTTTTAATTTTTCTGTTAATTTGTGACACAAAGTAAAAGCAATTCATAACTTTGAAAACTCATGGTATTTATAAATGAAGTAAGTCTCAGATCTGTTTTTGTTATAATTTTGGTTAAATGGTCTTGGCTATGGCAACACTTTTTATGTTTGTCCTCAGAAGCTTGCATTTTAGGATACTGTCTGAAATATATATCTCATGTGCTTACATCTTAACATCCAGGTTTGTGTATTCTCACTGAGAACAGAGTCTTGGCTCTATGTTACTTGTATTTCCAAGCTCAACTAAACTATGTCTCTCTGTTAGAACGAACCTTTTGAGTGCAGGAAAGGGAAGAGGGTGCTAGTCGTGTGTAGGAAAGGGAGGAGGGGGTTAGCCATAAAACTCAGTTTGGGGCATGTTTTTGGAATCTTTTGTGAAAGAATGCCTCTCATAACATCACACTGCCTTCTTCATGTTTCCACAGGTAACACGGATTGTTTTATTATGGGTGAATAATCATTTTAATGATTTTGAAGGTGATCCTGCTATGACTCGATTTCTGGAGGAATTTGAAAAAAATCTGGAAGATACAGTAAGGCTCAAAAAAATTTATCTTTTTTTATTTTTTTTTAATTTTTTTTAGAGTTTAGGCATTCCTCTCCCATTCTCCCCAAGAACAGCAATTCAGAACAGCTTTTATCTTCTATGTCTTGAATGTCTGTTCTGAGAACTTCCATATCCATATTCTGTTCATCTTCTGCCACTCCAACCCAGACAAACATCATGCTACCTCCTGACTCTTCTGTTTCTGCTATAAGACTAATGATAATGTTTTCTCCTAGTCACCCAGGCTTATAAACTCTTGTGTATATGTGGTCCCCCTCTCTGCCTTGATTTCTCTGGTCAAGATGTACGGAGTGTTTTCAAGTGACCTGGATCACTATACACATATTTCCCATGGTCTGTCTCAGCCATTTCTTCTTTTCTTCTTCTTCTTTTTTTTTATCCTCACTCAAGGAGTAAGCATATTTTTTCTATTGATTTTTAGAGAGAGTGGAAGGAAGGGGGCAGGGGAGAGAGAGAGAGAGAGAGTAGAGAAAAAGAAACATGGATGTGAGAGAGACACACCGATTAGTTGCCTCCTGCATGTGCTCCGACCAGAGGCAGAGATCAAATCTGCAACTGGCCCTTGACCAGGAATTGAACCTATAACCCTTCAGTCTGTGGGCCCACGCTCTACCCACTGAGCACACTGGCCAGGGCTCAGCCCTTTCTTCTTCACTCCCCAGTTTAGGCCCTCATTTTCTTATGCCTGATCTGTTCTAAAAGCCTCCTAATTTTAGTTCTAGTCTCTCTTCTAGTCCATTCTTCGTGGTCAAAAGATTGTTTTTGAACCACAAATGAGATGACTATTACTCTGTCAATAAACCAAAGTGTTTCCTACCAAAATAATTCCTCACCTCTATGTTCAGGTCCCTCATCTACATTTTCAGCTTTTTTCCTTTGAACCCTTGATTATAGCCAACCAGGTTACTTTATATTCTTTTCCGAAGTTCTCTCAAGCTGGAATTCTCTTCTTCAAGTCTTCCAGATGTGCTTCAAGGCCTATCTTATATATATCATTTCTACATTAGATTTTCTAAGTCATCCTTCTGCTTGTGATTTCACTTGTTCTAAATATTCAACACCTAATATGATCACCTCAAGGTGCTCACAGTAGCTATTTATAAATCCATTTTATTCTCCCTTCTGTATATAAAATTTTGAACTGCAACCAGGTTGTCTTTGCTTCAAGCAACTGCCAATTTCAGGAAGAAATAATAATACTAGTATACCTGAGGAGTCATTGACTAAATTAACACCCAAAACCCATCACTCGCTGTATGTGAACTTGGACAAGTTGCCTAAACTTTTGTGCCTCAGTTGTCTTATTTTATAGATAATTGGCCCTAGTTTGGAATGTTCTGAGGATTATAATGAGCTAATGAGTGTAACAATCTAAGAACAAAACGGGCACATAGCAAATGCTCAAGAATTATTGTTATTAGTCATAGAGTATAAGTGGATTGAGTTGCATAAAGGGGGAAATTGGCAGACATTTGTCCCTTTTTCTGCTCCTTAGTTCCTCTAGTCTTTTGGGCATGTGTCTGCTGTATGCAAAATGGGAGATTGAATGGAACTGGGGAATATGTTTAAGAGGTCATAGAGGCCTCCATCATTTGGGTCTTCCAGTGCTGGGTTGAATAGATATTCAAGGGGCTAATGGAAGATAGAAGGG
>NW_005871348.1:34603-102725 GCF_000147115.1 Myotis lucifugus | reverse complement strand
CCCCCCCCCCCCCCCGTAATCAGCTAGTCATCAATTTTTTATGGAATTCTCCTTTATCCTTCAAGGTGTTATATAGAATCAGAACAGGTGTAAGCCTTGGTCCTTACCCAAGAAGTGAGCATATTTTTTTCCATTGATTTTTAGAGAGAGTGGAAGGATGGGGCCGGGGGGGGGGGGGAGAAAAAGAAACATGGATGTGAGAGAGACACACTGAATAGTTGCCTCCTGCATGCTGAAAAAACTTTAGCTTCTTGTTATGGATATGAGATTTATACATATTACACTATTTGAGAGTAGTTGGATATTAAACTGGTATTAAAATATAGAAGTTAGAATATTACTAAGTTTAAAGAAGATCTAAAATAATACGGGAATAACATTCTTGGGAGAGGTGGAGACATGACTGTCTTTGGATATTAGTATTTGGAAAGGTGGTTCAAGTCCTATAAGGTTTTAAATAAATGATTTGGGTTGTATATAACAGCCAGGAGATAAGCAAGATAGTACAGTAAGTATTAGGGAAGGTTTAAGAAATGAGTAATTTTCTTGTCATCCCCCTCTAAATGAGACATCACTTTGAAATCTTTTCTAATTTGTAATTAGCTAGAAGTTTTCATGTTAAGAGATTCTTAACAGTGCTCTGGGGTGGAAGTTCTCCTTCACTTTTATTTACCCCAACTTACATGTTCTTTACTCTGCTTTAATTCTAATAATTTTAGGTCATTTTTGTTAAAGCCTATAGGAGTAGATACATACATTTGTGTACATTTTTCCTTTTTCTGCTTTCTAGAAAATGAATGGTCATCTCCGGTTATTGAATATTGCATGTGCTGCAAAGGCTAAGTGGAGACAAGTTGTGCTGCAAAAAGCCTCCCGGGAGTCCCCTCTGCATTTCAGTCTTAATGGAGGAAGTGAGAAGGGATTTGGTATTTTTGTTGAAGGAGTAGAACCTAATAGCAAAGCTGCTGATGCAGGACTGAAACGTGGTGATCAGGTAAGTCAGCAATTTTCAACCTTTTTCATCTCGTGGCACACATAAACTAATTACTAGGATTCTGTGACACATCAGAAAATATATTTTTTTTGCCGATCTGACAGAAAAATAGATATAATTTTTATTAATTCACACTGCCCAGTTATTGTTGTGTTGGCTCTTGTTATTTTTTTATTTGCCGATATAAGGGAAAAGAGGTAATGCTCCTGACTAAGTAGTGAGGTATTGTGTGTCTTAAAAGTCGCTGAGGTAAGTGGATAACCGACCACTTAAATTAAAGCCTGCTTGCCCTGGATGTTGTGACTCGGTTGGTTGGGCATCTTCCTGTGCACCAAAAGGTTGCTGGTTTGATTCTCTGGCAGGAGGCAGCTGATTGATGATTTGTTCTCACATCGATGTTTCTTTTTCTACCTCTTCCTTCCTCTCTCCTGGGGGGCAGCTTAAGTTTTTTAACTTAAAACCTTTTTTTTTAATCCTCACCCCAGGATATGTCTCCACTGATTTTACAGAAGGAGAGAGAGAGAGAAACATCATTGTGGGAGAGAAACATTCATCAATTGACTGTCATATGCACCCTGCAAACCCGCAACCTAAGTACGTGCCCTGACTGAGAATTGAACTTGCCACCTTTTGGTGTACGGGACAGTGCTCCAAGCAACCGAGTCACCCAGCCAGGGCTAAATTAAAGCCTTCCTATGAGTGATATGACTGCTACTTCTTTTGTCACCTACTATTTCTTCAAATAAACATGATCAATTTAAGGAAGTATTGTTAGAGCTTTTTGAGATGTGGTATTTTAAAGTGGCTTATTTTAAAATGTATTTGTCATATATCTATCACTTTTAATGGGAAATTTGATATAGTATGGCCAGAAACAGCATGGTTGTCTGAGCACTATCAACATGACCTTTTTGAATGGTCCTGCCCATCCTCTAAGGATTAGGAAGCTGTATATCTGGCAACTTCAAAGTATTTCAGAAAGCTCAGTATATGAGTTAGCACCCTTGGGAGGTTGGAAGGAGCAAGCACTTCCATTCATAGCACTCTAAAATGTAAGTGGCTTGAGATTACCATAAATGATGGTTTCAGCTTAAATAATGTTCATATGATAATAGACTACAATTCATAAGCAGTGAGCCAGGTAAGGGACTAGGGGAAAGGAGATACTCAGAGAAAGTTGGTAGGGATTTATTCTCTCCTTATAGGCATTAAGTAACTGTAGTGCGGCATATTTCAAAATCTGATTACTGACAACCTTATTACTAAAATATGCGATTCCTAGGCTCACATCAGTCCTATTAATCACGTTCTCCAGATCTGAAGTCTGTGAATCTGTATTTTTAACAAAGCTCTCTAGATGATTCTTATGTACAGCAAAGAGTGGTTTCCCAAATCTAGCTGAATCACTTGGGAAGCTTACTTTTCCCCATTTTACAATTTTGGTTAGTTCATCCATTAATTGAGAATGTAGCTTTGTATTACTTTTAACTGAACCATACTATTTTTTAATTTTTTTTTTTTCATAATTTTTGGGCATTCACATTTGAAGTTGTTCTGTATCTCAGAACAAGAATTCCCAACCAGGGGTGACTTTGCCCCCCAGGAGAAATTTGGCAATGTCTGGATATATTTTTAGTTGTCATGACTTGGGGATTACTACTGGCATCTGGTGGATAGAGGCCAGGATGCTGCTATACTGCCTATAACACCTCACAATAGAACAGCCCCCACAACAAAGAGATATCCAACCCAGATGTCAATAATACAGACAGTTAAGAAACTCTGATATAAAGTTGTAATGATCCCCTTTTTTCCTTCAGGGGGCTTTTTAAAAAATAGAGATTTCTCAGCCTTACCTGGGATTGCTTATTAAGAATATCTAGTACTTAGGATCCTGGAGTCACTATATTTATTATTTCAGGAATTTATTGTGAACACATTTAAGAATCTTATTCACAGAAAAAAGTACTGAAATCAAATTATTTCATTTCTGAGAGAAGAAAATAAATAATCATGCTTTTACTTCTTCCTTCAATCCTCCCAAGTGTCATTGAAATTATCTGAGATTTTATTTCTAGATTATTAAGTCGTTTTTTAACATTCTTCTTTAAGAATGCTTTTGACATTTGCATTAAGTTACATCATTTTATTACTTACTAGAGGCCAGGTGCATGAAATTCGTGCACAGGGGGGTGGTCCCTCAGCCTGACCTGCACCCTATCCAGTTCAGGAGCCCTCAGGGGATGTCCTACTGACAGCTTGGGCCCACTCCCCATGGTTCTCTGCTCTCTGTGGGGCCTGCCTGCTCCACACCATGGGTATGGGCAATCAGGCCCTGCTGGGTGCTGCCTGCGGCCCCCACTTGCCTGCTCGTGGGTCGCTGCAGCGATGGTCAAGCAGGCCCTGCTGGGTGCTGCCTGCGGGCACACTTGCCTTCTGGGCTCATGTTGCTAGGGTGACGCCACCAGCGCCCTGCCCCGCCGCTATGGGCACTACCATCTTTGTCACAAAGGAGCGGAGAGGGCATATTACTCTTTTATTAGATAGGCTAATTATTTAGACATTTATACCTACCTTACTAATTTCATTGATTGCCTTCATTTCATCTGTGCCATATGTCCCCATTCATTGGTTTCATCTCATTGTCTTCTAGTACTTTTTTGAAAAAGGGCAAATGGGTGCTATAGTTTTATGTGTCATTGCATGTCTGATGATGCTTTTATTCAGTAAAGTATAAAATTTTTTGGTCCCAGTTATTTTTCCCTCACAATTTTTAAGTCACAGATAACTATCATGTCATTTTAGTGCTTGTTGCTTAAGAGAAGTCCGAACCAACTTTTATATTTATTTTTTAGGTAGCTTTGGTCCCTACCCTCACCCCTACAGTAATGCTTATAGCTTCTTGTTTTCTATCCTTGGAATTCAAAATTTTCATGAGATATGTTTAAAAATCTTTTAATTTTTTAATTTTTATTTTTATATACTAGAGGCCCATTGCAGGAAGTTTCCTGCAAGAATAGGGCTTCCTCGGGCCTATTCCTGCAAGAACAGGACTTCCTGGGGACAGAGCAAAGCAGAGAAGGGAGCGAAGCTGGAAGCAGGCTTCACTCCCTCCCGTCTCCGCTGCCTTGGCTCCCTCCTGTGTCAGCCGCCTCGGCTCCCTCCCTTCCCCCCCGCCTCGCTCCCTCCCTTCTCCGCCACTTCGTTCCCTCCCGTGTCCGCTGCCGCAGCTCTACTCCCGTCTCTGCTACCTCTGATCTGTTCCCTTCTCCACCGCTTGGCTCCCTTCTGCAGTGCTTGGCTTCCTTCTACACTGTCTTCAGTCTTCACTGCGCGCCTGTGTATGCAAATTAACTGCCATCTTTGTTGGGTTAATTTGCATACTCTTCTGATTGGCTGGTGGGTGTAGTGAAGGTATGGTCAATTAGCATCTTTGTCTTTTATTAGTGTAGATACTAGATGATCCAATTCAGTATATAGACTAGATATTTTCAACTCAGGGAATTTTACTTCTGTGATTTTTTTTTTTTTTAAATATTTTATTGATTTTTTACAGAGAGGAAGGGAGAGAGATAGAGAGTTAGAAACATCGATGAGAGAGAAACATCCATCAGCTGCCTCCTGCACAT
This sequence comes from Myotis lucifugus, assembly GCF_000147115.1. Taxonomy (NCBI): domain Eukaryota; kingdom Metazoa; phylum Chordata; class Mammalia; order Chiroptera; family Vespertilionidae; genus Myotis; species Myotis lucifugus. Next base: position 98,102 of record NW_005871348.1, on the reverse strand, counting down.
CTCCCACTGGGGATGTGCCCGCAACCCAGGTACATGCCCTTGACCGGAATCGAACCCGAGACCCCTCGGTCCGCAGGCCGACGCTCTATCCACTGAGCCAAACCGGTTTCGGCAGCTTCTGTGATTTTTTAATTTCTTTTCCTACTACTTTGTTTCTCACTCTTTTTGTATCCTTTGGGAATCTTTGTGTCAGTTCCTGAGGTCTGTCCTCTGTGCTGCTTTCTTTTTTGTTCAATATGTTTGTTTCTTTATCCCTTTCCCTTGGAATTAGTATTCTTTAAATACACTTCCTGTGTGATTCTGAGGCACAGCAAGTTTGAGAAGCCCTTCTGTTTGAAGTATCAGCAGTGTCACGTGGAAGAACCAAATTACAGTTTGTGCTGCTTTCTTTTGGACTGCCTGATTCAGCAGTGGCAGGAAATGTTACTAGATATATTCAGAGTACCACTTTTATCTCTTTTAAGTGCAATAAATTTTCACTTAGAATGTTTCATAAAATTTGTATGTACACACAGGCAATACTTTTTATGGACTGATGGCATGATTAAACATTTTCCTTCATAAAAACCAACCTATGTTATTTTTTAAATTTCTCTAATATGATTCCAGAGAGAATGAACTTTTAAAAAATGTTTATAGTAGAGATTTGGGTAAATATAACAGTATTGAGGAAAAAAATTAAACGGTAATCCCACTTCTCAGAGATAACCATTGTTCACTAACAGGCACATTTTATTCGTTTTATTTCATTTACTTTTTTTACCATTAAACTTAAGGTTTCAGAGGTAACTGATACTGTTTCTGTCTTAATTTATATTTTTCAAATACTTTTCTGAAGATAATGGAAGTAAATGGACAAAACTTTGAGAATATTACATTTGTGAAGGCCCTTGAAATTTTGAGGAATAATACTCATCTTGCACTTACTGTAAAGACCAACATTTTTGGTGAGTTTTGTTTTAAAAATTGAGCTTTTTTTGTAACAGAAAAAGAATCATTATAATGTAAAGGATAGTAAAATGTAAACATGTTTCTAGCTATTTGAATATTTTTAGGATCTTTGGTGTTGGGATATGTAGTATTTTATTTATATTTTTAGACTGAAAGGGAGGGAGGGGGGAGAGAGTCAGAGAGAGAGACATTTATTGGTTGCCTCCCACACATGCCCCAACTGGGACGGAGCCAACCGCAACTCAAGTACATGCCTTTGACTGGAATCGAACCTGCAACCCTTCGGTGCAGGGGCGGAAGCGGTATCCACTGAGCATACCAGCCAGGGCTAGAAAGTACATTTTAAAACATGTGTACAACTATATTCAGTCAGCCATTTATAAAATGTCTAATGAGAAACTATTATGTACTTTACTTTGTAGGAAGATATTGAGTAAGACTTAGAATGACCGAATGAAACTTAGAAATCAGAATTAGGTTTCCCCACCCTCCACCCCCTGCTAATGTGCAAATCATTCTACTTCTAATGTTTTAGCTAGGTCAGTGGTCGGCAAACTGCAGCTCGGCAAACCGCGGCTCGTGAGCCACATGCGGCTCTTTGGCCCCTTGAGTGTGGCTCTTCCACAAAATACCGGCTCTTCCACAAAATACCGACTTCTGCACATGGGCCACGAAGTTTCATTCGCACTGTACGTGCACACCTGCACATGGTATTTTGTGGAAGAGCCACACTCAAGGGGCCAAAGAGCCGCATGTGGCTCACGAGCCGCAGTTTGCCGACCACAGAGCTAGGTTTTTGAAATAATAATACGAATGCCAGATTAGATGTTTCATGGAAATAAATTGAGTAAAACATTGAATTAAGCAGTAAATTATAAATTTATAATAACAAATTTGTTATTATAAAAAAAGTAGAGTATTTTTACGTACTCTACTTTTATGTGAAAATGTTGATTATTGTGCCTGAAGTGTGTTTTGATCCTGTTTATATTTGATTGAACCAATGGCTAAGCTTGTACTTTTAACTTAATCTATTTGTTGTTGAGTTTTTTAGACATTTAGGAATGACTTTCTGTAGTTTGGTTTTATTAGATGCCATTGAGTTTCCCTGAAATTCTGAGAGGGGAAACAGTATAACAATTGGAAACTATCAAAGAAAATTTGAGTCTTTACTAAGTAGAGAGGGAAAAGTTTCTCATAGGTCCTTTAGGTTGCAGTTTGAGAAATAAGAATTGAATTTAAAAGCTATGCATATGGAAAAGGAAGTGTGTCTATTTTTTTCCTCTTTGGCTCCTCTTTATACTGCACTTAGTCATAATGAAAAATGAAACATGTTGTTTTTCCTCATTTCACTTGAGTTCCTTTTACTGAATTACCTCATGTGAAGTTATGGTAAGTAACTATCTATTTGCAATTCCTAATATTGTATTCATTAAGCAACAAATGAGTAAGTCTTGCCAGATTTTGGATTTCCTGGAATTTGGAACTAGTATCTAGAAACATCAACTTTTGGGTTAAACCAAAAGGGTTCTGATTTTGAAAAATGTGAAAGCAGAGCTTGCTCTATTACCAAGACCAAATTATTTAGTCTCTTCAAGCTTCAGTTTCTCCAACTCTGTGTTTTATAGGGTTCTTATACTTTTAACTTTTTGTACATAATAATTACTAACTCATATCAAATATTATGTATAAAAATACAAAAATAGTATAACATACTGGTTAACAACATGGATCTTGGGCGACAGTAAAATAGATCTAAAGGCTGCAATACTACTAATAGAGATGTCCTGTGGAAAAAAGTGACGCTGCTTTTGGACTTCTCTCTATTGCAGTTTTTATGCCACTACTCACAGCCATCCGAAATCCTCCTTCCTCTAGTAGACAACCTCCACCTGATCCACATTTCATGTTTAGACGCAGTAAATGTCTGCAGAGAAAAAAACAGCTGGTATTCTCAGATGACATTCTTCCTGCTCTGGAATTTTAGTTCATCAGATCCTCTTGGCCTTCAAAACTTTCTAACATCTTTTAAAATCCCACCACTCAGATAATTTATTATTAGCATTTAAATTTTTTAAATTTATTTTTTTGATTTCAGAGAAGAGGGGAGAGGGAGAAAGAGATAGAAACATCAATGATGAGAGAGAATCATTGATCGGCTACTTCCTACACACCCCACATTGGGGAACGAGCCCGAAACCCGGGTATGTGCCCCGACCAGGAGTCGAACCACAGCCTCCTGGTTCATAGGTCGACACTCAACCACTAAGCCACTCCGCTGGGGAGCATTTTCATTTTTTAATAAAAGTAATACACGGATATTTTTTGAAAATTAAAACACTAAAGAAAGATGCACCATGGAACTATACTGTGAACAGTATTCTTTACCTTTCCACATCAGTTCATACAGATTTACTCTTGTATAATTGTTATTGCATAGAATTCCATTGCATTATCATCGCAATCTATTGAGTTGATGTCAACTCAAATATATGTTTTAGGTTATTACCAGTTTTTACTATTTACAATTATGTAATAAAAATTCTTTGTGCTTATCTTTTATGCTTATATGACACACCTATAAATTTCTCAAAGTGGAAGCAGTTTCCAAAAGTTTACTCCAGTCTGCATACTACACTTCATTCATCAGTGTTTAAGAATGCCTCGGGCCCTAACCGGTTTGGCTTAGTGGACAGAGCATCGGCCTGCGGACTGAAAGGTCCCAGGTTCGATTCCGGTCAAGGGCATGTACCTTGGTTGTGGGCACATCCCCAGTAGGAGGTGTGCAGGAAGCAGCTGATCAATGTTTCTCTGTCATCGATGTTTCTAGCTCTCTATCCCTCTCCCTTCCTCTCTGTAAAAAATCAATAAAATATATTTAAAGAAAAAAAAATGCCTCGGCAGTGGGCATACTCAACTTTAGTTATTGTTGTATTCTTTAATAATGAGAGTGGTTGAGCACTTTTTCATGTGTGTTATAAAGTCTTTTTTTTTTTTATTGGTTTTTAGAGAGAGAGGAAAGGAGAGGGGGAGAGAGAGAGAAACATTGATGAGAAAACAACACATTACTGGCTGCCTCGTGTTCCCTGACCTGGAATTGAACTAGCAAAAAAAACAACACACACACGATGCCCAACCAACTGAACCACACCAGCCAGAGCTATAAAAAGTATTTTATTTGTCCATTTTTATGCTGAGTTACTCATCTGTTGATACGTTTGAATGTGCTATCATTTTGTCTTAATGGTTGTAAATATTTTTCCCAAATTAGAAACTACTTTGTACACTGTTGAGTCGCCTTACGTACACACTATAGCCAGAATTATCTGCTGCCCATTCAGAGATTTACTGTTGTTCTTAACATTTCCTTTACCACAGGAACTTTGAAGTAGAGATTTCCTCTACCTAGACACATTCCTCCTTCCCCTCCTGTTGCTTAGTTAAAAATCTACTCACTTTATTGACCTCTTCATACACAGTGACTTATTTAAAGAAAATTTTCCCTTTCTTGCTATCTCTATTAGTTTCTCTCATTATGTTCTCTCTGTCCCTTATGTCTTCTCTGTATTGTAGACTGTATGTTCCCCAATAGGAGGGCTCTGCAGACATGTAGTATAGTACCTGACATATATTTACAGGTCGGCAAATATTTTTTGAATGGGTGGATATCTTGATTTTAGCTCAAAAAAGCATTTTTACCTTTACCACGTGGCTTAAAATAAAGTGAATATAAAAAGAGAAACTGAAAGGCAGTTATTGTATCTTAATAACTGCCTTTGTAAGCAGAGTATCTTTGAAAGGTGACTCCTAAAGATTTCCATTGTTTTGAAGGCAGAAATGTGCTCTTCATAAGCTTACAATATACTCTGGTAGTGTGAAATCATTCTGGTTGAAACTTTCAAAATGGTCCAGTGTTACAACTAAAAACCAAATTATTTATCGTGGTAAGGTGTCAGTTCTTCCGGCTTTGTCCATTTGAATCTTCCTTATTGGTCCTTGATGTTGTGGAAAACTGATTTATCCCCCAAAATAAGTGAAAGTATCGCAGTTCTCTGTGGTTGGGGTGTCAGTGGGCACATTTATACAGTTTACAGCTTGTCTTCTATGGAGGTACAGAGTAGTAGTGCTTAAAGTTATAACTGTTAAGCTTAAGTTCCGCATCTCGTGGGGCTGAAGACCCATATATTTAAAAATATGCAGCCACCATCTTTCTTTCATTCAGACACCCCCCGCCCCCCAGGCACCACAAGTTTTTAGGAAAGTTTCCTTCTACTTTAGCATTTATCTTTTTAGTGTGTGTTTTTTTCTTCTAGCAGTTGATCTGTCTTATTTAAGAACACACATTTATTTAAACACCACCAAAAAAACTTTTTCATGATATTACTTTAATGAAAAAAGGGTGGCAGCTTTTTCTAACTGGAAAATGAGTCACTTAATAGCTTCTAGATATATAGCCTCTTACAGATATTTCTTTCTTTTTCCTGATCCCAGGGAGATAAAGCTCCTCTCACAAGTTGAAAAATTGAATCTTGGCAAAGAGATTGCTAGATAGGCAAGTCCCCCAATGCACGTGTATCCTCCTTAAGGATGAAGTAACACACCAGACTTAGGGTCGAAAGAAAGTTATCTAAGGACAATTGGTTTTTCACTCCAGACCACTGCAGTGAATGTTTATTAGTTGCTTTACTTTATTGAGTGACATAAGTCTCATGAGTGTAACATTGAGGAAGTTGTCATATGTTACCAAATGTAGTACTATTTATTTTTGGTAAAAACTGGTCAAGCAAAGCTCTTCCCATTTTTTTAATGGGTAACTTTTGCAAAACTGAGCCTAATATAGTACTTATATCTCCTCTCACCTTATCATTAGAAGTAACATAAATAATAGAATCTAAATATCTGTTTTAATAAAATCTGAGTTAATGAGCAGTTATATAGCTTATTTTCTAAATAGGAACCCCAGAACTTCTCAAACATGCTGGCTGGCTGTCTACCTCCTTTTCATTTTCCTCACTTTTTATTTTTAATCACTCTTAGACAACATCAGCAGTATAGCCAGGTATAAAAACTGCAACGAGAAGTGGATATAACTGATTAGGGAAGGATATAAATTTCATGAATAAATAAGGCTGTGAAAGGTCAAGTGCTAAAAAGTGATTGTTTATTCTCAAAATTTGCTGTTAATATAAAAGCTTTCTAACCTGAAGAAATGACAAGTTTATTTATTTATTCCCACAGTGTTCAAAGAGTTACTTAGTAGGACTGAACAAGAAAAATCTGGTGTTCCTCACATTCCCAAAATTGCTGAAAAAAAAAGTAATCGCCATTCAATCCAGGATGTACCAGGAGATATTGAGCAGGCACCACAGGAGAAAGGAAATAAGAAAGTAAAAGCAAATACTGTTTCAGGTGGAAGAAACAAAATCAGGAAAATTTTGGATAAAACACGATTTAGTATCTTGCCTCCCAAACTATTTAGGTATGTAATGCCATTCTCAGTCATATGGTCATTTTCCTGTTGACTATAAATTTTTTATTTTGGGGAAGTGAAATTTGGGTCAGTTTTGGTTTTTATACAACTAATGCATCATAAAATCTACACGTGATCCATAAATAAAAAAGAATAAATTCTGAATGTCTCCCATCTTTTCATTGAAGTTACCAGTTTTAGATTATATAGTCTTCTATTAGCCTTCTTTTGAATTTTAGAAACAACTGCCATTTTATAAAATCTTTTTTTGTGGGGGAGAAGGGGGTATATTTTTGGTATAGTTTCAGTCCTTTTACCTACAAATTTGGACACCTTAAATCTTGGGACACATTCACTAATTGTAGGTTTTGTTTTTTTAATTAACTTTCTCTTATTGCACTGTTTATTCCCTCTTGAATTCTAATGCTGGCCTTATTAATCAAATGTATTTCTATTTCCAAAATGAGATGTCACTAAAACTGAGTAAAAGTTCAAGATTTTCTATGTAAATTAAGGTCTATAAAGTACTGATGAAATCAATCCACTGAAGTGTCATGACTGGAAATGAGTCTGGTATATATTATGTCTGTGTATATTCTACATTATCTACTTCTTTAAGCAATCACAAAAGTTCTAATCAAATACAGTACTTAAGCAGAGTAGGCCGGCACAGTCAAGGAAAAAAAGAAAGAATATTCAAACAAAACTTGCTCAAAGAAAATACTTATTTGGCTTCTGGTTCCTGGCACTATGACAGATGATAATTATCAAGCTGAAAAGAGGTAGTTCCTACCTCTAAGGAATTCATATCAGAAACCCTTTCACATTTATTATACATTAGGCACAATGTCCAGAGATAGAAATATGGAATGATAAATAGAACAAGTTTCTTGTCCTTCAAGAGTTGATTATCTAAAAGGGAAAGCAGGCCAATGGTGCATTAGAGGATGATAAATGCTTTGATAATGTCCAAAAGCATGAACAAGCCTGGTAAGTTTGAATAGATAGTGTGTGTGTGTGTGTGTGTGTGTGTGTGTGTACGCGCGCGCGCCTAAAGGTGAAGCAGGAGAGACGGTAAGTGCTAGGTTATGAAGGATTTTTAATATTATGCCACAGATAAGGACTTTATTATATCTTACTAGGGAGCCAGGGAAAACATGATGTGATAAGATTTGTGCTTTTAGGAACTTCTCTGTTAGCGTGTTTGTAGTTTGGGGTTGAAGATGCAGCAAAATTAGCAGTAATAGCGAGGAGACTAATTGGGAGGCAACTTTGAAATAGGTAAACGTCAGTGCTCATCTTTTATGTCAAGATCTCAAAAGATTTCCTGATTGGGAAATGTTCTCCTTCTTGAAATGTTATTTCCAGTCTGGGGAACAAATTTGCTCTTCATTTAATTTGGGGCTCACAGAGGATTGAAACATCCTGAGCTCTGTTCTTGATGTCACTCATGTCTAGAAGGTTTATTACTCATTCCTTTCGGAATAACTGCTCTCCTGAAGCAAGTGGTCTATAAAAGTCATAACTTTAAAATAGCAAAGTTCTTATAATATGAGCATACTGTAGCAGCACAGCAAACACTAAGAAAAGGCTTGTTCTAACAAATGAGCATCGAGTAAGGAGAATGTAAGAGGGCCAGCTCACACTGAATTGATTGGGGACGATTTGGCTTGAGCAGAAGTCACTGTATGAAGGCACTGAGGGAAAGGAAAAAGGATGGAGGACTAGAGGCAGAAAAGAGTGTACAAGAGGAGTTCCTCAAGAGGTAATGCCCTGAGTTCCATTTCCAGAAACCCTGGTGGGTTTGGTCTGGAATACATGTATCTTCCTTAAGTGGTTCCCATTTTCAACAGTGGCACAGTTGTGATATTTGTCATCAAAAACCAGAGTACACTGATTGTAACTGATTTTAGCTTAACTTCACATTCCAACCAGCTATATTCAGGTTTCAGATAGCTAAGTCAATATCTCGTCTCCACAGTGTCTCCTTCAGGAGTAGGAATTGGTTACTCCACTTGGATTCCTTGCCAGACAGTTGGTCCTGTCCAGAAATGTCCAAGCTTAGAAAAAGACCCTGAGTTCAAATAGCCTACAAGAGTTATTTTTACTTTTGGTTTACAGGATAAGTATATAAGAAATGCTATTGTGTTTTATTGGTCTAATTGTGTTATGATTGTATTTCCAATAATAACCCTTCCTCCCTCATTAGCCTAGGTGGGTTGGGATTCAGATTGGGATTTAGATAGGATCATTTGGTATGGACCAAATATGCTCAAGGACATTTTGACAGGACCAGATTTCAAGACTTTTTGGACGTACTGTCTCTATGGATGTTTTAGACAGGACCAAATGTCCACCAATCTTTGACTTCTATCTTTGGTTACAGCAGAGACATGGAAATGTCCAAGGAGCAATTAATTAAATATTTTCAAGCATTATTTCTTTATATTGGTACCAAAAAAAAGATCTAGTAGAAGTTTTACTTAAACTCAGAAGGAATTTTTTTCATTTATTACTTAACAAATATTTATTGAGTCTCTTGCTTTGTGCCAGTAGGAGGCTGCTGGCTATGAATACAAACATGAATAAAATGCTGCCCTTCATTTTAAACTGGCTTTCTCTTCTAAACATGTTTTGGTTAAGTAAAATGCTATTTCAGCCATATAAATACCAAGAAATAGATTATTTTAATAGAAATTATAAAGGTTTTCTATTGAAATCCATTTCGCAGAGAGAACTGATTTATTTTACTTTCCAGAGTGGCCATTTTTCATTTTTGAGAATGTATGTCATATTTCTTGACACTTAATCATTAAAAATGAATTTAGACAACCCCTTTTGTTATACATGCAAAAGAATCACTAGATAGAAAACTTCTATAGAAAAGTAGAGTACATGAAACAGATGCTCTGCATCAATAATAATCAAGGACATACAATTTAAACAGGAAAGTGTATAATTAAAGATCAACAAAAAGAATAGTTAGGGCCAGAATTGATAACATCCTGTCCTATATAATAAAAGCCTAATATGCAAATCAACTGAACGGTGGAATGACTGGTTGCTATGACACACACTGACCACCAGGGGGCAGATGCTCAATGCAGGAGCTGCCTGCAGGCTCCAGGCCAGCCAAGGTGAGTGCCAATGGGGGCCCTCCGATCCCCCCGCCGCTGGTCGCCCCACAGAGGGAGGCGACCAGCGGCGGGGGGCAGGGCTGGTGAGTGAAGGCAGGTGCCAGCGGGGCCCCCCGATTGCCCCGCTGGTCGCCCCACAGATCGGCCCTGATTGCCAGCCAGGCCTAGGGACCCTAACTGTTCATGAATTTTGTGCACCAGGCCTCTAGTAGAGTAGATAATAAGCTTAGACTGCTGTGGAAATATAAAATGATGCAACCTTTCTGTAAAGCATTTGGGCAGGTTTTTTATGAAGAACTTTAAGAAGGTTCATACCTTTGATTCAATAATTCCATTTCTAGTAATAATTAAATTCAGGTTAATTTATGGATGTTCTCAGTAATATTATCTATAATAAAACAAAATTGGGAATACCCTAAATGTTCAACTACAAGCAATTGGTTAAGTAATTGTGCTATGTACACTGCAAAACTGACTAGAAGACAAATGATTGTGGTTTTTACTAAGGTGTGGTTTTTATTAGTAATTTTTTCTTCCTTACTTGCTTGTTTCCTGTATTTTTTAAGTTTTCTACTTTGAATACTTGTTTTTTAATGAAAATAAAATGAGTTGAATGCCCCAATTTCTGAACATCTCCTATGTTCCAGGACTCTGGAAAGGGCACTTGGTCTCTGCCTTTTGCAGCACACTTCTCTAAGAGTAGAGGATAAGTTGTCAGAGAGAGACTATGAGAAAGAATGTCTACATCTGTGAGATGAGCAAAAGAGAGTGAATTCGAGGAAGGAACAAATAAGAACAGTTACTTCTCAAAATCCCTAGCCATGTCATCATTTTAAAATGCAAGAATGCTCCTGAAAATTAGAAGTTAAAAAAAAAGTTACTGATTTTGAATAACATCTGTAGATTAAGACATAGCAATGTGGTTTTTATTGACCTGAGATTATTTCACAATTCAGGAACTCTGATCTCCTATGTTTTTAATCACTCAGCTTTTATTTTGTTTTCTTTAATCACAGATTGTCTAAGTAACATCTTTATATTATTCATTGTAGCAGTCCAAGAAATAGACTGCCTTATTTTCTTATCAGAAATTATTGTTCCTCCTCATTTCTTGTCAGCATATGTTCTTTTCTTTTAATATTGGGATTATTTTTTATTTCATATTGATATTTACAGTGCCTTTTTAGTTTCATAATATAAAACTAAAATATACTTTAAATAAATTTAGTGTCAGGGAATTATTAAGGAATTTTTCAAAACTGTCTTGTTTCTATTACTGCATCACCTCAGGAGACTGTTTTGGTAAGAAATGACATAATTACTTACAAATAGGCTTTATTCGGCTTCCAAACAAGCATGGATATTTTGCCAATCAGATACTATTTCATTCATGTCATAGCATGAGTTGTACTTAACATGACTATAGTTTTCATTTATACATGCTCACACCTTAATTAACATGGATTTGTAACCAGCTTTAAATTATTATAACTGGGGGCGGGGCCGGGCAGGAAAAAAATTATTATAACTGTACAATGTCAAATCTATTGCTTATTAAAAAGCAGAATTAATGTTAAATAAGATCAGTAAGAGAGTTAAGAACTTAGAATATTTTGTACATTTCTCTTAGTCTCTAAATTTCAATTTATTGCAGCTAATACAACCTATTTTAATAGAAAATTGAAACATTTTAACATTGTTAAAGTTGTTTTTAACAACTTTTAAGAGATTAGTAGGACCAGCTACTAATCTCTTTTAACAGTTTGCTTCCTTGGATTCAGTTATTTGACCCTCTGTGTCCAAAAACTGGCAGGTTTGTTTTCAAAAATTTATAAAAGAAAGACCATTATATTTTTTAAAAGTCTCGTATTTCCTACATAATTTAAATTTTTGCCAAATTACTTATTAAGCTGTAGATACTATATCTGTGAAAGGCCCCTGCCTCCTTTTTTTCTCTTACCTAATCTTAAAACATTTAGCTCTGATCTTCAGGGAAACACACCTAATTTTAAGGAGCCAATTTAACACAAACTCAAATTACTTATTAAATAAGATATTTCCTTTGCTTTATCTGTTAAATTAGACTGACTTCTCTACTCAGGGAAACACTTCTATTTCTGTAGTGCCTTTACCTGTCATACCCACCCTGACCCCTACTGTATTGCAGGGTGAATTGCTTAAAATCCTTTCTTACTTCTGTTCAATTTTAATTTTGGTAAAAATACTTCACCATCTTCTTAAAAATAGGAACCCTATTTTTCTTTGTGCCAGATGTTCACCTACATTGCCTAATTTAATCCTTAAAGTAATCCTGGGAGATAGTGTTATTCACATTTTTAGATGAAGAAATCAAGGACTAGAAACAGAAAAGTCCCTGAGGTCACACAGCTAATAACCCAGGCTTGTCTGACTTAGCTTGCTCTTGAAATGCTTACCTTTGCTGTCTTCTATGTCTCCATGCTTTTTCCTGAATCCTCTGCTCTCTCTCTTGTCCTGGCTCTTTCTTCTTTGTCTGGCTATTAACACTCCTTTAGTTGTTTATTTAACAGTCCTCTACATTTCATCTTGCATAGTTTCCTAATCTGCCTAAATCCTATTTTTTTACTCCCAATATATTCTAGATGTATCCCATATTACTCATTTTTCATTAATCCATTCCATGCTAATAGGTAAGTATTCTGTAATATCTCTGTATGTGTAGCAAGGTCTAGGTAAAATGCTGCATTCAATAAAATTTAGATGAAAATTAATATTAACCTAAAGCATTGGTTTTAACATAAGCATAATCCTTAGAAATAAGTGGTATTTTGATTATTGATGCTGATGGAAACTTTTCCTTTTTATGGTTATTCCATGTTTGGGTAGGACTGTTTTCCTGTGTTTTATAGGACTTTTGCAGTTATCTAAAAGTTAAGTGACAGTTATGTTTCTATGTTTTTATTTTTCACTTAGAGTTGTTTATGTAACACTTCTAAATATTTTAAAGGAAAAGTATTTTATTTGCTTAAATATGGCCATTTAATTGATACTTGTTTTTTAAACCTTTAAAGAGAATTAACTTTCAATAACTTGTTTTCTATTCTGGTTTTGATGTTCTCATTTAGGAAACAGACAAATAATTAGACTTGAGAGATCACCAAAGAAATAATGTGCCCTTAGAATAAACATTAGAGACTATAAAGTTCTTTTCTTCCATTTTTGTGTCTGGTCCTCCTTTTCCTTCTTTTTTCTGTTTGTCACATATTTTCATTGTTGTTTGTTGCTCTTCTCTGTGCCATCTTCCTGTTATTTTTTCTCTAGTGATGATTTGGACAGTGAGATTGTTCATATGTTTAAAGACCTTTCTTACTTTGTCACTTGAACCTGGCCCCACATTGTTTTTTACAACTTGCCCTTTCTTTGGTTTGGGTTTAGACCCAACTCCATCCTTTGCTTAGACAGTGGTTCTCAACCTGTGGGTCGCGACCCCTTTGGCGGTCGAACGACCCTTTCACAGGGGTTGCCTAAGACCATCCTGCGTATCAGATATTTACATTACGATTCATAACAGTAGCAACATTAGTTATGAAGTAGCAACGAAAATAATTTTATGGTTGTGTCACAACATGAGGAACTGTATTTAAAGGGCCAGAAGGTTGAGAACCACTGGCCTAGGAGGTTTTGAAGCTTTTCTGTTAAGGGAGAGAACCTTGCTGTGGTGTTGGCTGTGTATTGTTGGATACATATATTGGTATCCATTGAAACTGGCAGATCTCAAAGGCTTCCTAAACACTCAGGTTCAATTTCTCTCCCCAAACCATTTGAAACTAACATGACTATTTCTCTATGAGGTGGTAGAATTACTTAGATGTATAAGTTACATTTTATTTGTCATTGTTAAAAGCATTTTATTGCCATTTTCATTATTACAGTTGCCCTTTTTTAAAAAAATTAATCTAATTGTTAAAGTCACCACTTTGAATTGGTTCTATATGCCTTAGTGCACGGAGAACAGTAATGTTTACTATTAGAACCCTCAAATACTTTAAAGTAATATATGATATTCTTTTGAAGTGACGGAGGCCTGAGCCAATCACAAGACGACAGCATTGTGGGAACGAGACACTGTAGACACAGTCTGGCTATAATGCCTATTCCTGGAACACTGTCATCTAGCAGCCCGGATCTTCTTCAGCCTACTACCAGCATGTTGGATTTTTCCAATCCTTCAGGTGATTTTCTGTGTGATTTTTTTTATAGCAATATTGTACCAAATGGACAAATAGATGGTTAGGCCTTGTGCAACAAATGCTAGGTTTACTTGCAGACTTCTTTTCCTACCTCTAGATTATGACTTAATTCAAAAAGCTAAAGAGAAGAGTTTGTCTTTTTGTCTAAGCTGAAGTGATACTTCTTCTACAACTTTTTCTTCTTCCTCAATACTGAACTCAGATGTTAACTCATTGGGGAAGCCCAGGTCCCTTTGTAATAGTTAGTCCCGCCTTTTCCAGAAATCTCTAGCACGAAAATTTTTGTTGTCTCTCAATTGCTTGTCATAAGAATTTATTTCCATATCTGTATGTTTGTGTGTTCCAGAGTAGTACTTCTTATTCTGCATTCACAAGTAAAATATTTTCACATTATCAAAGCACAAATTAAATACAGTATTCATCCATGCATATCTCAGAAATATTGCAAGTTTGATTTCAGACCACCACAATAAAGCAAAGGGAGTCATAATCTTTTTGTTATTGAAAGATCTTGCCTTCAGTTTGTAAAAACCCAGCATCTGTGAAGCTCAGTAAAGTGAAGTGCAATAAAATGAGGTCTGCCTGTATTTTCATAAGACAAGTTTTTAGGGACATATGATTTATAGATTGAATGATCCTATGGCTGTATTTTTGCCACTGGAATATGTTGAAGTGGGATTAAGACGATGAAGGGTGGGTTGTAGGGGAAGGAGAGAGAAAAGAGGGACGTTGGGGATTTGGCTGGGGGGAAAGGGGTGGAAGAGATTGGAATTTTAAAATTTAAAAACTATAAGCCTCATGGTGCTAAAATTCAGAATTCCTAAGAGGAGTTGCTACTAAATTTTATTTCAAATTGATTGCATACTTTTCTCATTGAAAACATAGTGAAAGGATTGAAGATGCTTTTTAAAAATCTATTTAGAAAAGATCTGTCTGCAAACCTTAGTCTGCAGCAATATAAATGACCACATATAACATAGGTATTTAACTTATAAATTATATTTTTAAACTCCAAAATGTGCAACTTTATGAAAGGCTTTTTATGGTGCTATTTATATTTATGTTGAATAAAATGTTCATTATCAATTAATTTTAAATTCAGCTCCTTGAATTATATACGACAGCACTGAATTTTATATATTGTAGTACATATATGACATCAGCCAAATTTAATTAACTTGATCTATCTATCTCAGCCATGTTTATGCTGCATGTTTAAAGTTACTAGAAAGTGGGTAAAAAGCTACAGACCTGTTGAATAGTTTGCTTTTGATTGCTGACCTTTTTATGGTTCTGCTTTGTTTTTGCTGCCTACAGCTGTTGGTTTTTACTGTAAGTATTTTGAAGATTCTATGCTTTTTATTGCTTATGTGTATATGTAGTATTTTATTTTTAAAAATCAAATGTGAAAGAACTGAATGAAGCAGAAAGAACTTTTCCATCCACTTATAAGATTGCCACTGTAAACTGGCATGTATTCTTTTTTAATTTTATTTATTTATTTTTTGCACGTGAATTTTTTCTTTATTTCAAGAAAAGCGATTTTAAATATAATAATGTTACATGCAATAACCCTTATATTTCAAGAAAAATGATCTTAAATATAATGTTACATGCAATAAACCTTAATATTTCAAGAAAAATGATCTTAAATATAATGTTACATGCAGTAAACACTAATTACTCAAGAAAAATGATCTTACATATAATACATACAATAAACATTAATACTTCAATAATAAAAAAAATTTAAGTATAATAATATTACCAAAACTATACTAACATAGTATGATATCACAAAGTTGTAGGAAATATTAAAAATCCGCAAATAATAGGATTACTTCTATTATATTCTAGAATATTTTTCCACCTCTGGCTCTATTTTTGTTCATCTGTTTATGTTGTTCATTATATTCCACAAATGAGTGAGATCGTATGATATTTATCTTTCTCCAACTTCCTTATTTCACTTAGCATGATGCTTTTAAAGTCTATTTTGTTAGATATGAGTATTGCTACTCCAGTTATTTTCCTTTTCAATTTGCATGGAGAATTTTTTTCCATCCCTTCACTTTCATCCTGTGTCTTTTGTTTTGAGGTGGGTCTCTTGTAGCCAGCATATAGTTGGGTCATGTTTTTGTATCCATTCAGCTACCCTACACCTTTTGATTGGAGCATTTAATCCATTTACATTTAGGGTTATTGAGAGGTACTTACTTATAGCCATTTTAATTCTGTATGGCTAGGTTTCTCTGTTTGTCCTCAGCAATCCCTTACAGCAATCCTTTTAGCATTTCTTGTAATGCTAGCTTGGTGGTGGTGAACTCCTTTAGCCTTTTTTTTGTCTAGGAAGCTCTTTATTTGACTGTCTATTTTGAATGATAACCTTGCTGGGTATAGTAATCTTGGTCTCAGATCCTTGCTTTCCATTACCTTGAGTACTTCATGCCATTCCCTTCTGGTCTGTAGAGTTTCTGATGAGAAATCAGGTGTCAGCCTTATGGAACTCCTTTGTAGGTACCCATTTTCTTTTCTCTTGCTGCCTTTAAGATTCTCTCTTTGTCTTTATTTTTTGGCATTTTAATTATGATGTGTCTGGGCATGGGTCTGTTTGGGTTCTTCTTTTTTGGGGTTCTCTGTGCCTCCTGAACTTGTGTGACTTTTTCCTTTACCAGGTTAGGGAAGTTTTCTACCATTATTTCTTCAAACACTTTCTCTATTCCTTTCTCTCTTTCTGCCTCTTCTGGCACACCTACTATTCTAATACTGTTACGTTTCACATTGTCCCACAGCTCCCTTAAGCTGTACTCCTGACTTTTAATTTATTTTTCTTTTTAATTCTCTAATTGAGTGCTATTTTCAACTCTGTCTTCTAATTTACTGATTTGATCCTCAGCTTCCCCTAATCTGCTGTATATTCCTTCCAATGTGTTCTTTATTTGTGTTATGTCATTCTTTATCTCAGACTGTTCTTTTTTCATAGTTACTATATCTTTTTTCATACTGTTGAGCTTTTTAACATCATTACTCTGAACTCTTGTTTCACATAAATTTCTTATCTCTGCTTCATTTATCTCTTCTTCTGGAGAATTCACTAGTTCTTTGATTTGGGGGTTGTTTCTTTGTTTCCTCATTTTGTTGTCTGTTTGGGTTTGTGACTGTTTTAGGTAGATCCTCTATACTTCTCAATCTCTAGTGCAGGACAGTGTTAAAGGCTGTTTCTGACTAATTGGATCAGGCAAAGACTCAAAGCTTCCAGAGACTGGCTCTGCCTACAGACTGATAGGATTCTGACTTGAATTGTCCTCCTCCCCTCCCTTTATCCCTTTATCCCCCCCCCCCAATAATCCTCAGGTGTGGTGAGAGTTTTTTCAAGGGGATGGGGCAGTTGCTTCTGCCTGGAGGCTAATTTTACTTTTAATCTCTTAAGTGGCCTCAAAGCAAGGTGTTTTCCAATAGGGTGTGTCGACTGTCTTCCCCCAAGGCAAGGCAGATGTCTATATGGGAAAGATGTCCTCTGCTATGTGAGGGAATGACTCAGCCCAGGAAACTTGGGGTGTCTGCCTTCTTAGCTCTATCCCCCAAGTCCCCAGTACTGGGTTCTGCTCTCACAGCTCCAGTCTACTTCACCCTCCCTCTGCCAGAGCACAAGGTGGGTGGCTCCATAGGGAATTTTTGTGCATTGGCCCTTTAAGAGGGTGCCTGAACTTTCAGCTGCCACTCCCTGGCAGACAATATGCCACCACTTTTCACAGCCAGATGTTATGTGGGTACCCTGCTCAGTTTGGTGCTCTCTGCTGGGGAGCCCAGTTTCGGGATTAGATCCCAGATTTCTCAGTGGCTCCCCGCCCCTCCCCAGCTGAGACATCTCTCCGGGACTTCAGTTGCTGTCTGTGAGTGCCCAGCCAGCCCATTCACGCCTCCACCCCTCCTACCAGTCTCTATTGGGTCTCCACCTTTGGTCCTTGGGTATCAGGGTTCTCTCCTGTGAGTTTTCCATTGATTATTCAGGAAGGCTTTCTGTATTTCAGTTGTAATTCCAGCTTGTTCTGGGAGCATGTCCGTGCAGCATCTTCTTCCTCTGCCACCATTTTTAATCTCTCTCAGCAGTTTTGAGGAATGCTGGTCATGCACTTTGAAGAAAGTCCTGGAGAATACACTTGGTGGCCACTCAGGCACCAGTGCCTTTAGAATGATAGAGCTGTGTCACCACATCAGGAATCTTCCTCATCTCCTCAACTCTAGGGCACAGCCATAGTTCCACATGGAGAAGAGCTAGGTTGCAGGTTCGATCCGGGGCCCAGGACACCTACAAGAGGCAACTGATTGCTGTTTCTTTCTCACACTGATGTTTCTCTTTCTCTCTCTCTCTCTCCCTGCCCCCACTCTGGCATGTTCTTTTAGTCACTTCCTTTAACCATATATGTTTTTATATCCATAGCATTAGAGTATACATGCTATTCTAAATCGTGAAGTGTTTTCTTTTGTTTCTGGAATTTTTGACCTAATTCAAGATGAGGCCTAAAATAATTCAGAGTGTGGCTAAAAGGATTTTGAAACTTCAGAATTTTTTTTCTGAGTTTGTGTATGGAACTTTTGCTTCTTTTTCATTTAATAGCACAGACCTTTTTAAATAAATTTTCTAAAATTTATTTACCTATCAGGATTTTATGAATGAAGTGGGAATTATAAGACTAATAAATGCTGTACTTCTCAATGATTCTTTTGAAATGTCTATTTTGCACTTACAGAATTATATTTTTAAGTGTAGTCTAGCTCCAAACCTAAAATTTGAACTGATTAACTCATTTTTGGTTGATTCAACTTGATTCTAGCCTCATTTTTTTTTAAATATATTTTATTGATTTTTTACAGAGAAGAAGGGAGAGAGATAGAGAGTTAGAAACATCGATGAGAGAGAAACATCGATCAGCTGCCTCCTGCACATCTCCTACTGGGGATGTGCCCACAACCCAGGTACATGCCCTTGACCGGAATCAAACCTGGGACCTTTCAGTCCGCAGGCCGACGCTCTATCCACTGAGCCAAACCGGTTTTGGCTCTAGCCTCATATTTACCATTCATATAATCAGTTAATTTTTGAAGGTCTGCCGCGTTCCAAGTATTATGTTTGGCATGTATGATTTTCTCCCAGTAATAAACATGTTTGTAAAGAATATATATGTATTATACATGTAGCACTTCTAAAATAGAAAAAGATTTACATTGACACTGATATTAGTGCAGAGAATTCTTCTCTCTATCTCTGAAATGTTTTCCAAGTTGGTATTTTTATTGGCAAATTCATCAGGGTTTGTCTTAATCCTTTGAATAATCCCATTTTCGGGGTCTATTCTGGAGGTGCCCATTTATGATGCCCAAATCCCTCATACATGACTATACAACAGTTTGTTGCATGGGGGGCGAGAGGGAGGGGCATGTGTGTGGCTTTAACAGAGTATGACTTTTTTACACCGTTAGCAAGATACACAACTCTCTGTTCCTTCCCAGATGTGGTTATAGTATGTTCACAACAAGAGAAGAGAAAATGAAATGTGTGCATGTCATTAGGGGTTTGGATAATTAAAATATATAAAAATGACATCAAAATGTTTAAAAATAAATAAAAAGAATTATGGCTTCCAAATTGTATGAATAGTATGTCCCTTATTTTTATCTTTATGTTTTTCTGTGAACATGTATTAGTATTTTGTCACCTGAAAAGATAGATACGTTTATTAATCAAATGCAGCAGTGATTTCTGTTCATCTGAAATAGAAATGTATATTTCACTGTTGAGAAGGATCATTGTGTTCCAGATTGCTTTTTGAACAGGTAAAAGTAATATTCCTGAAAATAACAGGGCACATTTTTTTATTTATATAGATATTCCTGATCAAGTTATAAGAGTTTTTAAAGCAGATCAACAAAGTTGCTACATTATCATCAGTAAAGACTCTACAGCTAAAGAAGTTGTTTGTCATGCTGTTCATGAATTTGGTTTGACTGGTGCATCCGACACATATTCTCTCTGTGAAGTTTCTGTTACTCCTGAGGGTGTCATAAAACAGAGAAGACTTCCGGACCAATTTTCCAAATTAGCTGATAGAATTCAGCTCAATGGAAGGTGAATGTGCTTATTATTAGTGAATGTACTTATTTCTAGATGTGTTTTTGAAGATTCCATGTTAAAACAGATATTTTAAATAGAAATATCATGTCTTAGGGCCACTGAGTTCTCTCTAAAATTGAAGTAGGATTTCTTATATTTGGCCCCAGCTTTTCTTATCTCCATAATTTTAGAAATGTATTCAAAATGGCTATCCAAACATGGGAAAAGTAAAGGGAAGACAGTTGTTAAATATTTTAGCTCTTTTTCTAAAATAAAGTTTTAGAAACACTGAAATAGTTCACTCTCTGTTTTATACAGAGAAGGAAACTAAATAATACATATCTTTACATGTATCTGATTTATTAATTTATAAATTTGTTTTCAATGTGACCATACGTACTTTGGGCAAAAGAAACCATAATTTTCACAATTTATTTTCTAAGTAGTTATCTTTTTATGAATATGTGGGAATTTAGAAAAATTTTTTTAATGTTTTGACAATAAAGAGGGAAAGTACTCTTTAAGTATAAAATAAATGATAAAAATCAATTTTTTCCTTTTAGGTATTATTTAAAAAATAACATGGAAACAGAGACCTTATGTTCAGATGAAGATGCTCAAGAACTAGTTAAAGAAAGCCAACTATCCATGCTGCAGCTCAGTACCGTTGAGCTGGCCACTCAGCTGTCAATGAGGGACTTTGATTTGTTTCGTAATATTGAGCCTACTGAATACATTGATGACCTTTTTAAGTTAGATTCCAAAACAGGAAATACTCACTTGAAAGAGTTTGAGGACATTGTAAACCAAGAGACATTTTGGGTTGCCTCAGAGGTTTTAACCGAATCGAATCAGCTTAAACGAATGAAGATTATTAAGCATTTTATTAAAATTGCACTTCATTGTCGAGAATGTAAGAACTTCAATTCCATGTTTGCAATAATAAGGTAAGTTTGTACAAATATGTGTACAATTTTGTCATAATATTAGACGTGAAGCTGGTTTTCTGCTTAGGTATTAATGGCTAGGAAAGAAAAAGTTTAATAAATAGGTTTTTACTGAAAGTATTGTAAAGACTAATATATATCTTCCACTCTTGTGATACTGGCTTTTTGTCTTTGTTTCTCCCATCTTTCTGTTACTTAAACATTTTTTGGGTGGGGGTGGGTTGTGTGGATGATTGCTTCCCATTTTTCCTCCTTTTTCTCCTTTTGCATATGTGCTGCCCAACATTTGGTCTTTTTATCATCAGACTTCTATACTGTGCATCGTGCAGTACTTGCCTCACTGTGATCACATCATTGTATTGATGCTCTAACCCAGTGTTTTTCAACCTTTTTCATCTCATGGTACACATAAACTAATTGCTAAAATTCTGTGGCACAAGTTATTAGTAGGTAGTTTATTTGAGATATTTGTGTGTTTTTTTGTAATATGGATATTTATCACTATAAACTTCCTTTTTGGAACTGTTTTCGCAGCATCCCATAGCTTTTGTTATGTTGTATATCTGTTTTCCTTTGTTTAGAGATTTTTTTTCATTTTCCTTTTGTTTTCTTCTTCGGCACATTGGTGGTTCAGGGGTGTGTTGTTTAATTTCCACTTATTTGTAGATTTTCCAGTTCTCCTCTTGTTAATGCCTAGTTTCACACCATTGTGGTTTGGAAAGATACTAAGTATGATTTCAATCTTAACTTTATTAAGCTTTGTTTTGTGGCTTATCTTCAGATCTATCCTAGAGAATGTTCTGTGCATGCTTGAGAAGAATATGTATTCTACTGATGTTGGATGGAGTGTAATGGGTATAGGGTCAATGTTTCCTTACTAGTTTTCTGTCTATATGACCTATTCATTGCTGAAAATGGGATATTAAAGTCTCCCACTATTATTGTATTGTTGTCTATTTCTTTCTTCAGATCTGTTAGTATTTGCTGAATATATTTTGGCACTCCAGTGTTGAGTGCTCATATATTTACAATTATTGTGTCTTCATGCAGAGTTCACCCTTTTATCATTATGTAATGTAAATGACCTTTTGTCTCTTGTTATCGTTTTTGGCTTAAAGTCTATTTTGTCTGACATAAATATAGCTAGCCCAGCTCTCTTTTGGTTTCTACTTATGTGGAATATATTTTTCCATCACCTTCACTTTGAGCTTCTGTGTGTCCTTTAAGTTGAAGTGACTTTTTTGTAAGCAACATATAGTTGGATCTTGTTTTTTTTATCCATCCAACCATTCTGTGCCTTTTGATTGGAAAATTCAGTCCATTTACATTTAGTGTAATTATTGACATGTAAGGACTTACTACTTCCATTTTATATCTCATTTATTTATTTTCTGGCTGTTTTGTAATTCTTTTGTTCCTTCTCAACTCTTTTGCTGTGTTTTGTTGTAAATTGATGATTTTTTGTTGTGGTGTTCTTGGGACACATCATAGAAGGCAGGGTTCTTTTTTTTTTTTTTAATATGTTTTTATTGATTTTAGAGAAAGAGGAAGGGGGGAGATAGAACCATCGACGTGAGAGAGAAACATCTATCAGTTGCCTCCCGAATACACCCTGACTGGGGATCCTGGGGATCATACTGGTGACCTTTTGGTGCACAGGGCGATGCTCAACGAACTGTGCCACACTGGCCAGGGGCCCGAAGGCAGGGTGTTTTGGTAAAGACAATAATGCTGGTAAAACTAGAAAGCAGCAGGAAAAGAAGACAACCAAATATGAGATGGATTGACTCCATAAAAGAAGCCATAGGCATGAGAATACATACAGGAGTTGAACAGGGCTGTTGAGGACAGGATATTGTGGACATCACTCATTCATAGATTTCCACAGGAGTCAGAGTGGACTTAATGACACATAACATACACATGCTCTGATTCCCTTTTCTTTATCGTTTGTGAGTCTACTATAGGTTTTTGCTTTGTGGTTGCCATGAAACTTGCATAAAACGATTTATAACAGTCTATTTAATGCTAATTACTTCAATCACATATAAAACTCTACCCTTTAACTTCCATTTTATGTTTTTAATGTCACATTTACCTTTTATATAGTAGCTATAGTTATTGATATCTTGTCCTTTAACCTTTATACTCTAGTTGAGTGGTTAACACACCTCAAATTACAGTACTGAGATTTTGCAGAATTTTATTACCTTTGTCAAAGTGTTGTATATTTTCATGTGGTTTCACGTTACTACTAGTTTTCATTTCAATTTGAAGATCCCTTTTCAGCATTTCTTGTAAGGCAATTCTAGTGCTGATGAATTCTCAGCTTTTGTTTTTCTGGAAAGTGCTTTATTTCTCTAGTATAGTTTTGCCAGATTATTCTTGGTTGGTAGTTTTGGGCTTTTTTTTTCAGCACTTCAAATGTATCATCCCATTCTCTCCTGGCCTATATGATTTCTGCTAAGAATTCTGCTAATAGTCTAATGGGGGTTCCTTTATAGGTTACCACTCTTTTTTCTCTTACTGCCTTTAGCATTCTCTCTCTTTCTTTGATTTTTGGCAGTTTTATTATAATGTGTTTTGAAGAAAGTTGTTTTGGATTGAAATAATGGAGTGATCTCGCTTCCTGAACTTGGATATTCAGATCTCTTCTCTGGTTTGGAAAGTTTTCTACCGTATTTCTTTAAATAGACTTTCTGCCTCCTTCTCCCTCCTAGAACTCCAATGGTTTGGATATTGATTTTTTTTTTTTTTATGGTTTTCTTTAGATCATGTAGGCTTTCTTTACTCTTTCTTTCTTTCTTTCTTTTTTTTTTTTTTTCCTTTAACTGGGTTATTTCAAAGTTCCTAAACTCTGTCTCACTGATTCTTCCTTCTATTTGGTCTACGCTGGTGCCAGTGCTCTGTATTACACTTTTCATTTCATTGAATTTTTCAGCTTTAGATATTCGTTTGGTTCCTTTTTTGCTTTCTATCTTTTGAGTATGTATTATTTTCCTAATTTTATTGAATTATCCTGTGTGTATTTTTGTAGCTCATTTGAGTTTCCTTAAAACAACTATTTTGAATTCTTTACCAGGTAAATCATAGATCTCCATGTTCTGGGCTTAGTTATTGAAAGATTATTGTGAACTTTTGGTGAAGTAATATTTTCTTGATTATTGGAGTTTTGCATTTTTGTTTTGTTTGTTTGTTTTTGCATTTGAGATAGCAGTTACCTCCTTTAGTTTTTTTTTTTAAATATATTTTATTGATTTTTTACAGAGAAGAAGGGAGAGGGATAGAGAGTTATAAACATCCATCAGCTGCCTCCTGCACACCCCCTACTGGGGATGTGCCCCCAACCAAGGTACATGCCCTTTGACCGGAATCGAACCTGGGACCCTTCAGTCCGCAGGCCGACGCTCTATCCATTGAGCAAACCGGTCGGGGCACCTCCTTTAGTTTTTACTGTCTTCAAGGTGGAAAAAAAAAAAAGGAAAAAAACCCTTTCATCAACCTTGCTATAGATTTTATTGTTTTGTTGTTGTTAATCCTCGCCCAAGGATATTTTTCCATTGATTTTTAGGGAGAGTGGAAGAGAGAGACAAAGAGAGAGAAATATTGATGTGAGAGACATCGATTGGTTGCCTCCTGCACGAGCCCCAACCAGGGTCCCGGCTGGGGAGGAGCTTGCAACCAAGGTACATGCTCTTGACCGGAATCAAACCAGAACCCTTTGGTCCTCATGCCAACACTCTCTACACTGAGCCAAACTGGCTAGGGCAACCTTCCTATAGTTTTGAGGCATTCCCAGGTGTTGTGTGAACACACCTGCTCTATGCTTCCTGCTTTTTCTTGTGGCAGAATTATGAAGCTTGTGTCTTCTCTCAATCCTATAACACATCATGTCCATTGCTGGTAGCGTCTCTTTTGTTTTCTTGATGGTGGCCGTTTGTGGTTTCTCCTTTGCCTGCAGACACTGCGTATGCTCCCTCTACCAGAGAGCTTGGTCTCAGGACCTTACACAGGGAGCAGGGGGAGGTATGGGTTTGGTATAGGGTGCACTGCAGGTGCCCATGGGAGGGATCTGTAGGTGAGGTGTTCCCTTTGTCTCCTGGGTGGGCTTCCTGTTGTAGTTCAGAAGCAGTCAGCAGGAACTGCATCCCTGTAACACCTTTCAGGAATCTCATATTCCACACACCTGATCTGCACCTTCCCCTCAGTAATGGAGCTTTCACTTTAATGCTCTGGACTCTGTGAGAGAGAAATGAGTGTCCTTGGCAGTGTCCCACACAGCTAAGGAAACCAGGCATTCACTCATTGGCTTTCCTTCATCCCATGGGAGAAACCATGAGCCATCTAGTTTAGCCCTAAGTAGTGCAGGTTGGAATGATGCCAGTGAAGTCAAATTGTTCTTTTTACCTCCTTTAGTGCATCCAAACTCTTTTTGTTTTGTTTTGTTTTGTTTTACTCCAACCAAATGTTGGAATTCTCCTCCGGAAACCTGGATTTTCACAAGGCTCTCTTGGCTGTAGGTGACTCCCCAAGTCAGTGTTTTGCAGGTGTTCTCAGACCACAGCTGAGAGAGGCTAGAACACTCCCAATCCCCTGTAGAACACTCCCAAACCTGTACCAAAGCTTAGCTACCTATTATCCGATACACCTGTGATTGAGGCTCCTCCCAGATCCCTTGGAGTATGGTGCAGGGTCCCACAACTCCATCAGAGGCACTTTTGTTCATGGATATATGCCTCATTTTTGTTGTTGGGGTGGGAGAATAAAATGAGGGACATCTTATGCTGCCATGATGCTGACATCACTCTGTCCAATTATCTCTTGGTTGAAGTTTGTGGGAATTATATTTTCTGAGCATATTCAAGCGCCTTTCTGTTGCCTTTGAACTTCAGTTTTTAGTTTGTCTAGCTTTAAAATTCTTTTCTCAAATGTTATTTCTTGGAAACTTCATAGACATTGGCTCCACAACTAGCATTTGATATAGCTGTTTAAGTTTCTGAAATTACTTCCCAGATTTTTTGTGTATCTCTAAAGTCATTTACCTTTTCATCTTTTTAGTTCTATACTAGGTTCTCTGGAACTGTGCTGTCTATTCAATCTGTAGATTCAATTCTTCTGTTTCTGGAATGTTTTTTCAAATTTTACCTTTAAATGTTGTTGTTTTTTTCAGTTCCATTATTTTTGTTTTCTTCTTCAAGGATACCACTTACAGAGATTTTAGAGCTCCTTTGTCTTCCATATCTGTTGTCTTTCATCCTTTCCAACTGTACATTTCAATTGATTGCTTTTACTAATTGTTTTTTCCATGTCACTTGCATGTTTTTTAGCAGTGTCATTTTTTGTTTATGTAGGTTCCAATGTGGCCTTCATTTCTCTGTTTGTTTTATTTTTTCTTCCCTTTTTTTTCTGAACTTTACTTTTTTTTATCAACTTCTCTTACCATGTTTTTTTTCTAAACTCTGATATCACTGCATTAAGCTCTTTACTTACTTTGTTAAATCATGGCTAGGTTGTTAATTACTCCCAGTTTTTATTTAATTGTTGGCAACATTGTTTTGCTTTGTTTTTTAAAATATTTGTTTTTCCTTGTGGCAGCTTGTTATAGATCCTGTGTTCATTCCTTCTTTTTAAATGACATGAGTTTTCTTATACCAACTATTTGCAGGAGGTTCCTGTGGGAGAGGAGCCAGGGTAGTATTAGAGGCTAGCAGGAATTGAACTTGTATGTGAATAGTTTTACTTTTTACTTCTTTTCAGCAAATGAAGATTGGCACCTTTGGGCTGTTTATAACTAAGAGTTTCTCCCTTCTATCCTGTCTCACTGTTAAATTGCTTCTCACCATGATGTTCTTTTACTGTGTGTACTGTTATCATCTTATTTTCCCTGACACTCCCTCATGATAAAGAACAGAGTCTAGCCCCTGCCTAATTCTGTCAGCCTATGGTCTCTGTTGTGTTGTATCAAATAAGAGATTGCTGTTTTTGCCTTCAGGGTGATTACATGCTTTGGAAACTGTGCTTTACCGGCTTTCACTGAGATCTTCAGCTGTGACATCATTTTTTCAGTATTTCACATACTTCTGATTTGACCATGACTATTCTTTGTCATCCTTTCTAATGAGTTTAGGAGTTACAGATATCTATTTGTTTCGTTGGAAATGAAATTTGCATTGTTATTCATTTTTTGTAGTTGTTTGGAATGATTTCTGAGAAGCAAAGGGAACAAAGATCGTCACACCTCAAACAAGAGAATATTTTAAATAAAAGGGTATGATTGAAAGTCAGGTGGCTTAGAATAAAAGTGGGATTACTGGTGAGAAAATTGAGACACTATTTATGTGCTATTCATGTGACAGCCTACCTATGGGATATTAGTATAGAAGTAAAGGGATAGGGAAGAGTTGAAGCCTAATTGGCATGAATTATTTTTCAAGTTAGGGCTATCTGAGTGTGTTTAAAATCCTGTAGAACCGAGACATTGAATATATGGAAGCCCGGGGGGAAGGGATTAGAACCTAGGGATATGGAAGTAATGCAATCAGGGACATTAGTGTACAAAATCTCAGAGAAGGAAGATTGCCTCGGCCCCAGAATTACCTCACTTATATAACAGTTGTGCTCAGCATTACTTAAACCACTCACAAATAGATAGTATCTCCATAAAGTTATTTCTAAGTAAAACAAACAAAAATATTGTGATACTTGGTTTATTTTAAAGTTAAATGTGTGTTTTATGGAATTATTATTTGCCTATTAGCATGTAAACTATAAAGTAAAGGCTATAGGTCTACAACTATAGGTAAGTAATGTAGTTTCTCTGAAAGAGGATTTTCCTGTTTTATGATCAAGGAATCCTTTTTATTTATTTATTTTATGGTTCTCTCTGTTTATTTTAACACATTGAAATATGGCCCTGCTTATTTTAGATTTATTAGAGAAACTTGGTTTATGCACTTTATCTGCCTGAGTTCTTTGTCTTACCCAGATCTCTGTTTAATGTTTTTATTCTCATCCTTGGCAGTGGCTTGAACCTGGCATCTGTAGCACGACTCAAAGGTACTTGGGAAAAGTTACCAAGCAAGTATGAGAAACACCTGCAAGATCTGCAAGACCTTTTTGATCCATCTAGAAACATGGCCAAGTATAGAAATATTCTTAGTAGTCAAAGCATGCAGCCTCCAATTATTCCACTCTTCCCCGTTGTCAAGAAAGATATGACATTTCTACATGAAGGTATTTAAAAGTTATTTGAAAATTAGCATGTTTAACTTCAGCTAATTTTAGAGAATTGTGATTTATTATATCAAATACTAGGGGCCCAGTGCACAAATTCGTGCACCTTGAAAGGAACTGTGGGCCGTGAGGCTGTGGTAGGCACAGGGGCGGATCTTGGCCCACCCTCCACGTCCCCACCTGGCCCCTCCCACCACGGCCCCAGGTCCCCTGTCTGCCAGCAGCTCTGCTCCGGCCACCGCCATCCTACGTGGTGACGGCATGGAGCGATTGGGGCCAGCACCAGCAGCGGGTGCAAGCAGTAAGCTGCTGCCCCAATTGCCCCTCAGGAGCAGGGGGAGGTGGAGAAGCCCTCAGGGGCGATCAGGGCCGGCAGCCATCACTTGCACCTTCTGGTGGCGCCAAGTGATCGGGACTGGCACCGGGCACCGGCTGCAGGTGCAAGTGGGGCAGGCGCTGGCAGTGGGTGTGAGCGGCGGCTCTGGCGCCAGCAGCGGGTGTGAGCGAGGCTGGCACGGGCAGCAGGTACAAGCGCTGAGAAGGACTGTGGCATGCGGTAGCATAGAATTTTCAGTAACCACCAGAGGCTCGTCCCGATGACAGCGATCGGCGCCCCACCTTGGTCTGGCACCCCTGCTCCACCATCCCACCACAGCCAGCTTCCGGCATGTTCCGCACACGCCCCCTGGTGGTGGTCAGTGCATGTCATAGAGACTGGTTCAGTTGTTCCCAGTTTGGTCTATTTTCATATTAGCCTTTTATTATATAGAATATCTTTTCAGCATAATATATATCACTAAAGTTTACCCAGTTAAATGCAGCAAATTTTAGGAATCCAAAACCCACATCATTGAAAAGAACAAATTTAGATATCTACCCTCTTCATTTAACCGTTTGAGTCCCAAGCAGCGCGATCGCACTGCTGAGATTTTATGTCGAGAAAACATACGATTTGTTTGAGTCCCAGGGGGTATTGAAAAAACACTGTCGAAGAATCCCAAACAGCGCAACCGCGATTTCTCTAAATGAGTACGAAAAGACCCAAACAGCGTGATAGCGCTTGTTTTATTTTATGTCGAGAAATACCAAGCAGCGCGATTGCGTCTGCTTGGGACTCAAACGGTTAAACATAAACTTCACTTACACCAAGATCAGACATTTGAACATATTTGTTTTGTTTAGTAAAATATTTTAAACTTTTTTTTAATGACTCACCACAAACAGAAAAGTGTCCAAAACAAGTGAATACGTTTACAGAAACACCATGTAACCAACATCCAGGCCAAAAATAAAAACATTGCCAGCCTCCCAGGAGCCCAATACGTGCCCCTTCCCAATTACCATCCTCATCCCCTTCCCCAAAGATCACTACTCTTCTGACTTTGAATATTGTGGTGTAGTTTTACTTGTTCTTGAACTCTCTATAAAATAGAACCATAGGGTATGTTTGTCTTGTTATGTTTTGGTTTGATTTGTTTTTTGGCTCATTTTGGTCAACATTACAGATTTGGGAGATCTTTACATGTTTTTTAGTGTGTTTATACTTCATTTTCAAAACTATTTAGTATTCCCTTACATGAATGCAATACAGTGGATTTATCCATTTTGTTGATGAGCACTTGATGGTCTCCACTGTTCACCTGTTATGATTAATTTTGCTATTTTTGCACATATCCTTGCATATATCTCTCAGAGAACATGCATTTTTGTTTGATATAAGTTGTGTGGGATTTATGAGTCCTGATATTTGTATAACCAACTATAGAAAACATTTTGACATTATCTAGTCAAGTGGAACACTGCCAATGTTGTTAGAGTTCTCATTGTTCCTCATCCTTACCACACATGTTAAATTTATTTTTGTTTTTTACCTATTCCAACAGTAGTGTGGTTTAATTTGCATTTTCCTTATTATAATGAGGAAGAGCACCCTTTTATATATTTATTTGTCCTCTTGTCAATTGCCAATTTGGGTTTCTTGCCAATTTTTTATTAGGTAGTCAGCTGTTAAATAAAATGTTTAAGAATTTTTTTTATAAACCCTGGGTATGAAACAAATTGTCTTAAGGTTTCTTTTGATGAACAGCAAGTTCCTAGTTTTAAAAGCCTGATTTGTTTATCTTTTACCATATGTTTCATCCAAAGTCTTCCTGAATTGTTGTGGGGGTTTTTGTGGGTTATTTTGTTTGTTTTATTTTGTTTTGGTTGGGTTTGGGGGTTTTATTTGCATGGTATTTGTCCTACTCCATAAACTAGCTAACTATACACTATTTCAGCAATATTCAACCAGTGTGCTGCAAAATTTTTAAAACATGCAATACCTGACCTCTTTTCCCTTAGATTGTCATATTTAAAAAATGATAAAAGCCAATAATAGCTTTCTCGTGTGACTATATCAAAATTATACCTTTTTTTCAGGTCAGCAAAAATATATATTTTGGTATGTCTACAGAATTTTAGTAATTAGTGTATGTGAGTGATGAGATGGAAAAGTTTGAAAATCAGTGCCCTATTTTACTATTTTGCTGGTGTTACACTAGACATAGCATTTCTACTTACTGATATTAGTTAGTTTAATATTCATTAGTACTTTTCTGTGTGTCAGGCAATACAAAGAACTTAGACCATTCAAATTTTATTTACTCACCTCTAAATTATATGCATTTGTTGCCATGCCCTTAAGTCCTACATGATACTATCATTGTTTAGTAAAGTCAGTATTTATTTAGCTTTACCCATACAATGATGATGTATTTTTCATTCTTTTCTGCATTTCAAAGCTTCCATATTGATGGGGGATTTTTTTTCCCTATAGAAAGCTGTTTATTATTCCCTTAAGTGCAAGTCTGATGGTGATGAAATATCTTAGTTTTTGTTTAGCTGAAAATATATTTACTTCATATTCATACTTAAAGCATAATTTTGGTGAGATAACATTCCGTCTTCTGGCTCCCATTGTTAATGTTAAGAAGTCAATTGTCAGTCTTACTTGCTGTTTCTTTGACTGTATTCTGCTCTTTTGCCCATAGCTGCTTTATAGTGTTCTTCTCTTTATTTGTGTTTTTCTCTACTTTTGCTATGATGTGATCAGGTGTGGGATTTTGGTTTTGTTTTAATTCTGACTTGTTTATAAAAGATCCTGAAACCTGCATTTTGATATTTTTCATCAGTTTTGAAAAATCCTCTCATTCTGTCTTCAAGTTTTTAATTGTCCTCCTGAGTTTTCTTTTAGGGATTTTTATTTCACTTCTGTTAGACCTAGTTACTTCCCCTATTATCTCATACTAGAGGCCCGGTGCACAAAAATTTGTGCACTGGGGGGGGGGGGGGGAGGGTCCCTCAGCCCATCCTGTGCCCTCTCACAGTCTGGGACCCCTCAGGAGATAATGACCTGCTGGCTTAGGCCTGCTCCCGGGTGGCAGAGGGCACGCCCAATCCCTAGGTGCAGCCCCTGGTCAGGCTCAGAGCAGGGCCGATTGGGGAGTTGGGGCGCTGCCCCCTGTCATGCACAGAGCAGGGCGGATCGGGAGGTTGCGATGCCACCCCTAGTCACGCTCAGGGTACAGCCGATTGGGGGGTTGGGGCACCGCCCCCTGTCACACTCAAGGCAGGGTCGATAGGGAAGTTGCGGCGCCACCCCCTGTCACGCACAGAGCAGGGCCGATCAGGGGGTTGGGGCGTTGCCCCCTGTCATGCACAGAGCAGGGCCCATCAGGGGGGTTGGGGCTCCGTACCCTGTCACACACAGTGCAGGGCCGATCAGGGGGTTGAGGAGCTCCCCCCTGTCATGCACAGAGCAGGGCCCATCAGGGGGTTGGGGAGCTCCCCCCTATCAGGCACAGAGCAGGGCTGATCAGGGGTTTGGGGCGCCGCACCCTGTCACACACAGAGCCGCAGGGCGATCAGGGGGTTTGGGCGCTGCCCCCTGTTATGCTGATCCCAGTGCCGGGAGGCCTCGCTGCTCCGCTGATCCCGGTGCCGGGAGGCATATTACCCTTTTACTATATAGGATAGAGGCCTGGTGCACGGGTGGGGGCCAGCTGGTTTGCCCTGAAGGGTGTCCTGGATCAGGGTGGGGGTCTCCACTGGGGTGCCTGGCCAGTCTGGGTGAGGGGCTGAGGGCCGTTTTCAGGCTGGCGGGTGACTGAAGCTCCTAACCGCTCCTTTTTTTCTTTTTTTCTTTTTTTTTTATTCTGGGCCAGCTTTAGCTCTGAGGCCTCGGCTGCTGAAAGCAGGTATCTGGCCTTTGTTTACCTTCTGTATTTGAAACAATGTTGCGGTCCTGCTGGCTGAAGCCTGGCTCACTAAAGCAGGTTTCTGGGGTTTGGTTTTGCTTCTATATTTGTTACAATGTTTCTTAGAGTGGCGGCTCAGAGGCCGGCAAGGCAGGTGGGGAAGCTTGGCTTCCTCCATCACTGAAGCAAGCAAGCCTCCCTGTTCGCTTCAAGCTGCCTGGCTGCCGGCTGCCATCTTGGTTGGCAGTTAATTTGCATATTGCCCTGATTAGCCAATGGGAAGGGTAGCAGAGGTACAGCTAATTACCATGTTTCTCTTTTATTAGATAGGATACTGTTTTATGTATTTCTCATCTTTCTGTCTCACCATGCTTTATTCTGGATATTTTCTTCCAACCTGTTGTTCAGTTAATTAATACTCTTTTTAGCTATGTCTAATTTACTGTTAAATTTATCAGTGAGTTCCTAATTCCTCTGTGTGTGTTTTTCCAGTTTTACAGTTTACAAATTGTTTATTTTTTTATCTTCTTGATCTCTGCCAGAGTTCTCAGTGTTGTTGTCTTTATATCTTTACACATATTCAATATAGTTATTTTAAGTCTATCACTATTAACTCCATAATCTGGATCCTTTGTGGGTCCCTTTCTGTTGTCCTTTTTATTTTAATTTATATTATCTTTTGTCCTGATGGCCCTGGTTATTTTTGACCAAATAAATGTTGTGTATTAAAAAATTACAGAAATAATCTGGTTTCAGATGATGTTTCATTCCTCCAGAGAGAATTGATACCTTGCTTCTGCCAGGCAGCTAGGGGGTCTAGCAATCCAAAATTACTTCATTTTCGCATTTTGAGATAGTTTAACATTGAACTTTTACTCTAGTCTTCATTCAGTTCATTCTTAGTCCCCAGGATATAGCCCTTCAGGATCTCAACCCAAAGCATTGGAGGCTTACCTGGACTTATTTCCTCCAACCTCAAAAGACAGGGTGGCACTGCTCAGTTTTGCAGCTCAGCATCCCCCTTTACTGAAATCAGCAGATGGGAAATGCTAAACCTGCCCCAGACCTTCATTCGTTCAGATCTTCACTGCCTGAATATCTTTTGATGCCTTAAAACATTTATTTTCAGCTTTTGTCCAAATTTTCTAATATTTCTCAGCAAAAGTGTTGTTCAGACTACCTAATTTTACTGCCCCCCCTTTCATTATCACTCCTTTTTCATAAGATCTTTTGATGCTTTGACATGCTCCCTCAAAATATATTTAGGTGACTTGAAAGCACTTTTGGAGATTATTTTGTTTCCAACTCATGTTGAAACCCTGAACAATGTGTATGTCCAATGTATAGGTGCTGTTTACTATGAGACAGGGGGCCACTTCCAGACCTATATGGTTCTCAAACTTGTCTTCACAGACTTGGAATTCCACAGTGGCACCTCAAGGGCTGCCATGGGAGATAAGTGGGGTTATGCTAACTGTTAAAGACAGGTGTCAGCCCTAGCTGGTTTGGTTCAATTGATAGAACGTTGGCCTGCAGACTAAGGGGTCCCAGGTCCAATTCCGGTCAAGGGCACATGCCCGGATTGCAGGCTTGATCCCCACTGGGGGGTGATCTCTCTCTTCCTCTTCCAACAACAACACTGCTGTAGACAGATTGCTCTTTAAACATACTTTTTGTCTTGTGGTTTGAACTGGGCGAGCCAACAAATGAGCTTTTAGTCTGGTCTTCTACCTACTCTTTTCAAAGAAAAGTAAACCATTTTGAAAGTTATGTGAATTATTCTCGAAGAACTACTTAACAGTACAGAAACAAAAATTATGAAGCTTATAAATGAGCAAATTTGTATTAAATTATTAAAGTCATGATTGTAAATTCGAGTTCTGGGAGAGGCAAAATGAATGGCAGACTAAAAAATGTTTATCCTTGTGAGCCAGCCACCTCGTAATTTTAACTAATTATTGCCATTTGGGAAAACAGACCTACTATTATTTAATCTCTCATCTAATCCTTTCCCTTTTTATCTTCAAGAGAAGGCAGAAATTCTTGTTTTCATGGGATATCTTCTACTTCTTAAATGTTAACAACTCATTTAACAGTTTTCCAAGTATTGTAAACCAGAGAAAACTCACTGGGTTAATTAAGCCCAAAGCTCATTCTTTGTGACCTCTAGTTAAAAAGTTCACTGCCCAAAAGAGAAAATGCTGGTACCTGCCTGAGAAGTGGGCTGAGCAACTAGAGAGTTCGATTTGAGGAGCTGCTCATTTTACTAGTGTGCCTCTAACATAATGGAATTGGTTTTAGAAGCTATGCTGTTGTCACTTCATAATTGTTACTCCTCCTAGAAATACAATTCCTCCCTATAGTTCATTCCCTGGGAGCAGGGTTGAACCATCTATGGTTTATCAATTTTAAAAAATAAGAGTGACAGTTTGAGAAAGAAAGTTATTTATACCCCCAAGAATAATAAATTGACTTCTGCTAGCTTTATATAGATACTTTAATTTTGAAAATTATAAACTTTTACTTTTATTCCATAGGAAATGACTCCAAAGTAGATGGCTTAGTAAATTTTGAGAAGCTAAGAATGATTGCCAAGGAAATCCGTCAAGTTGTTAGGATGACTTCTGCTAACATGGACCCAGCTATGATGTTCCGACAGAGGTATGGTAGTGAAGTGTGTAAAGTGTTATAGAGTGGCATCAAAAGTGATATATTCAAAATAATAATATGTCATTTTTTGACCATTTACCATTGTTATATGCTGTACAAAGTGCTTTATACAATCTCAAGGTAATCATTTATCACAGTAACCTTTAAAGGTAGGTAATATTGACCTTCCTTTTACATATGAAGAAACTGAAGTTAAGAGAGTTAGGTAATAATGCCCAGGATTACATAATTTTCTGAGATTTGAACCCTAGTTCTGCATTACATTTTTAAGCACATGGATAGTTCTGTATTGTTATTGTTACCTAAAATATTAGCTAACTTAATTATAAGTTGCTGATTTTTACTGAAGTTACCACAAAGGACAAATGCTTTCATCTGATTTCTAACCTAATTTGTAAAATATTAATGTGCATATGTCTTTTATTTTTACTGAATATTTTTTAGTTCTAGTTCCAGCTAAGTCATACTTTATTCTTCTAAAATACATTCTTTTTCTCAAGTCATGGTATTCCTTTTTATTTATGTGTAAGTTCTTTAAACAGAATTTAGAAAGTGCAGACTTAAACATGTTCCTTCTTTAATAAAAATGGAAAATATTATTTTAGTAGTAGTAGTCGTCCATATTAAACTTATCTTCTAAAAATGCCTTGTAAAACTAATTTTTAATGTAACAACAAAGACTTCCTCAAATTCTATGGAACTTAAACATAAAGTATGTTGTTATTCTGTTCCCAGTAATTTTTATAATTTTCAGAATAAATGGTAGAGCTTTAATTTTTGGCCTAATTTTCCTCTGGGCCTATGAGTATGGGTAGCTTCAGTACATAAAGAGCTTTAGAAAGGAAATATTTACAGAGGCAGACACAATTCCTTTTACTTAATAAATACAGTTTAGTAAGAAAACAAAAATATTTGGTTCTTTAAAAATCAGAAATGGAATTTTTATAACCAAACAGAATTAGTGTGTGTCAGGATTGGTTTTTTGGTTTTGTTTTATTTTATTTAAATTACTGTTCAGAGGCCTTTGTTTTTGTAAGTAGTTGCTCTGGTGGTTGGTTGATCTAGTTAAGAGATTCTCAAGCTATGGAGGATGGGTGTCAGATCTCCCCTGCAAATCACTAACTGTAATGAGAGATGTGATTGCTTAACAATGTGTAAGCGGAAAACAGTAAGGAACAGGGACCAAAGCAAATCTAGAGGAGGGTTTGTTTATTTCATTGTTTGTTTTTTAAGTTTTATTGTTGTAGCATGTCCCTGTACAGTGGCCCCACCACTGCATGTTGTCTTACATGGGCCTTCATTTACTCTCATACATGTTAGCACTCTGGCTCCTGAAGACATAATGAATCTGCAACTCTGCCAGACCAGTTAATAATATACTAAGTACAGCTATGCTTCAGAAATGAACAAAGAATGAAAAACCTGAAGAAGAAATTAATAAACTCAGCTATTTTCTTGGGAATAGCCTGGGCTAAATGGAATATAATATAGAAGAAAGTGAAACATTTATAATTAGATTGCACTGAACTTTTCCTGAGTCAGTTTTGCCATCCAGTACTAAAATGTACTATTTTTCTTAAACAAATAATTGTCCATTTTGGTGGTGCATATTACGTAGTGTGGACAAAGTAACCCCTTTATTTTAACAGTAATCAATTTACTGTCTGAAAAACAATCTTGGACTGCCCACACTAGAACTCATTTGGTGCACTAAGGCCAGTGGGGGGTTGGGAGGGGTACAAAAATATCTACACTAATAAAAGAGAAAGATGCAAATTGATTGTACCTTCGTGACGCCCATCAGCCAATCAGGAGTGAGTATGCAAATTAACCCAACAAAGATGGCGGGTTAATTTACATATGCAGGTGCCAAGTGGCTGGGGGCGGGGCGGGACACAGTCATTCTGCCCCGCCCCAGCTGCTCCAGGCCTCTGGGCAGCGTGGGAAGGCAGAAAGACGGCTCCGGGCTGGAGCTAAGGTGGGAAGGCGGAAAGCCAGAGGAATAAAGGCCCATTCTTGCACGAATCTTCATGCATCAGGCTAAATAAATAAGAATAAAAATTTTAGCCCTAACCAGTTTGGCTCAGTGGATAGAGCGTCAGCCTGTGGACTCAAGGGTCCCAGATTCGATTCTGGTCAAGGGCATGTACCTTGGTTGCGGGCACATCCCCAGTAGGAAGTGTGCAGGGGCAGCTGATCGATGTTTCTCTCTCATCGATGTTTCTAAGTCTCTGTCCCTCTCCCTTCCTCTCTGTAAAAAATCAATAAAATATATTAAAAAAGAGAATAAAAATTTTGATATATTTTTACTTTTTAGGTTGAATTTCCTGGTTCAAATTTCTTATAAAATTTGAATGTTGTTGAACTTGTCAGAGAAATTTCTGCACTTAAAAGTGAAATTATAAATCTGTTTCTTAACATTTCATCCTGTCACTTAAATAAGTGGCTCAAAAATGCTCTCTAAAATATATTTAAAAGTTCTATTCCACAATTTAAGGTTTCCCTAAATACCTAGGTTTTACAATTTTAGTAAGTAAATGTTTTCCCTTAAGCTTCTTATTAACATAAGCCTCTAAATGAATTAGGTTTAAAATAGAATATGGTCTAAAAGCATATTTTTAAAATATTGTAGGGGTTTTTGACTTTTAGTACCTATCATTATTCCTCTGCATTCCATTAAAGACATGTTACTGCTAAGCTGCCATTTTTCCTAGTAAATGTTTCTGTTCTGTTCTGTCTTCAGAGTTTTTCTGGTCTCACCTGTTGTCTTTTTTCTGTGCTTTCCTTTCACACACATGCTTCAATGTTTGTGGCTCTTGCTTACAGGAAGAAGAGGTGGCGGAGTCTGGGGTAAGTGTAGAGATGAATGCAACTGGAATGAAGGTTGTGCAACTCTTAACATATACTCATCCTTCTCATTAATGCACGCACATAAAAGAGCATGCGTCCTATTAACCCTGTCAGCCTACATTCCTGACAAATGCCTTTTGCTAACTAGGTGAAAGCAGTGATAGAACTAGCTTTTATTTTCTTTACTTTTTTATTATTGACGTTCCAAAAGTCCCTTTCTTTTGTTAATGATGATGATGATGATGATAGGAAATATTTGTTGTGTGCTTACTATTTGCCATACATTGTTCTAAGCACGTTATATGAATTATTTAATTATTTAAACCATGCTATGAGATGAATACTGTTATTCCCATGGTACGGACAGGGAAGTTAAAGTTGTCCAAATTCTTACAACTCACTAGTGGTGGATCCAAACCTAGGTAATCTGGTTCCAGAGTCCACACCATTTTCTTTTATTCAAATGTCATGTTTTATAAAAATAAATATGTAAGTATAAAAATGGATAAGAGATTTGGTTATAAAGGTTAAGTTTTGACATCAGTTTTCCAAAAAGAGACAGTCCTTATCCTAACTGTACTATAAAATTGAGTTAGTAAGTAATTGAAATAGAAGATGACTTTAATTCCTCAGATCTTGTAATACCATGAAAGTTACAGCATTGATTGAATTTTATTTTAAATTTCTCCTACTTTTAAAGATTCCCTTATCTCTCTTAAAACTGTAATAGAATCAGAAACTGCCACCTTTTGTTCAAGTAAGTTCAGATCTCTGCCTATATGTAGCTAGATAACTATTTAGAATAGAATTTTTAGGATCTAGTAAAACATCTTACATAGTCCTTTTGTTTTTTGATGAAGAAAGAGATGGTGGCCCTAACTGGTTTGGCTCAGTGGGTCCCAGGTTCGATTACGGTCAAGGGCACATGCCTGGGTTGCGGGCTCGATCCCCAGTAGGGGACATGCAGGAGGCAACCAATCAATGATTCTCTCTTATCATTGATGTTTCTCTCTTTCCTCTCTCTTCCTCTCTGAAATCAATAAAGATATATATTTTTTTTAAAAAAGAAAAAGAAAGAGATAGTGTTTGTGGATGAGAGGATTACATAAGAAGAATTTCATTAATTTAAGATTATAATGAATCATGAAGTTAGATGTTTTTATTACATGTTAGAAGAATTTTTGATAAGCCACTTACTTGAGTTCTGTCTTGTTTGTGGTCTTGTTTTCTGTTGAAGTTTGGTAAACTTGAATTTTCTTCTGCCTTTTCCTCCCTTCTTTGTGTGTTGCTCATGTGTTTTCTTCTGTATTATACATTTATGCATTGGTCTTTTCTGGTTCTTCTCACTGATAATAGATATTGAATTCTGGCATTACTGTTATGAAGAGGAGGACTTGGTCAGTATATCATAGTGGGAATTTGGGGTGTTTGAATGCTTTATGCACCACATTCACTGATGATTCAGCTTTACTATATGATGCAAGCAGACACTAGGTATTTACACCTTTGCATCAGAGCATTTTCTGTTTTGGAAGTAGAAGACATTTTGTTGTCAATTTATCACAGTGTTTTCATTTATTAGAAATGTTGTATGTATGTTTGATTTGTTGTGTGTGTGTGTGTATGTGTGTCAATGTCAACTAAAAGTATTAAATATTTGTACTAAAATGTGCTTCTAAATTATGGGGCTTGATTTAACTGCATTTCTTTGAATCTAAGACATTAGTTGTTGGACATAATTATTTTAGGTACCATTAAACTTCTACTTGATAAAAGAGCTCTTATATAAACTTAAGTATGTATTTTTATCACATAGTCTTTTATATTCATAAAAAGGAATATAAGCAAATTAAATTGGTTAAGTCTTTCTAAAACTTCTTCATATTAAGAATATACATCTTCTAAATCACTTTTAGAGTTATTAGTTTCTGGATTTTTTCCCCCCCAAACAAAATTGCCATCAAATGTGTTAGTAATGCAACATTTTTTTAAATAAGTCATAAAAGAGGTAAAAGCTACTGCTCTTAAGCTGGCTTTGCAAATACAGCTAGTCTCCTTTTAATGCCTGCTTTGGGACTTGTCAGATTCACTACCTCCTTAAAATAATTTGGTTCCTGGGTTAATAGAGTAATTCACTAATGTCATTGGATTTTCCTCCAAACCATTCTGCAAGCTTTGAAGTTTTCTGCAAGTATAATCGGTCACACTATGTCACAGTTTCTGCCTAACCAATAGCAATTGAAAGTTGCCATCAAAATGTAAGACACACCCTATTTCAAAGATCTTAAAATTCTGAAAGAAAAAATATATAACACATTTACAACTTTGTTTCACTTAATTTACAATGAAAACACTAGTATTTTAGTGTCTATTTTAAACTTATTATATGAATACTGAAGAACAAATTATTATATAGTTGTGGTCTATGTATTTGGAATGTTTTTGTGTAAATATTAGGCTAATTTAGAAAACCCATAGATACCTTTGTTATTTTGGAATGGCAACTGCCTTTAAAATCAAATTCATCATAAAACCTCATGTTGGCTTGCCTTGTTAGAAAAGACAAATAGCATTGTGTTTCGAGTTTTCCTCTGGTTTTAGATTTAGTCATTGTACAAGGGCGTTGGTCAAAACGAGTAGAATTGGGTGAAACTAAAGCTAGTTTGAATTGTGGTTATTTCTGCCCAGCTTGCAGTTCCATCACATCAGACCCCCAGT
This sequence comes from Myotis lucifugus, assembly GCF_000147115.1. NCBI lineage: Eukaryota > Metazoa > Chordata > Mammalia > Chiroptera > Vespertilionidae > Myotis > Myotis lucifugus. The sequence goes on along the minus strand of NW_005871348.1, from coordinate 57,550 downwards.
CCTAGACCCTCAGTCCTAGACCCACATATTGCCTAACCATATAATATGTGAGTGGAAGTATTGAGTAGCTTTTACTTGCATTTCTGACTATATTGAATTGAGTATAAATCCTGTTATTTTTCTTACTGGTTATCTCTTTGAATTTTGGCCAAAATCTGGATACTTGTAAAATTGGTCAGCATGCCAAGAGTGGGCCTGCTGCAGACTGGTACAGTGATGGCCATACATGTCCAAAGCAGCACAGGCAAGCAGAGCTGCTCTAGAAACTTGCATGCTAAAGAGCCCTGGTGCAGAGATCGGGCTGTGGATGGACTTGTCCTGACTCTGGCTCTTGCCATATATTCAGAGGAGGGGTGAGCACCAGGATCAGAGGATGCTTTTACTCTTCACAGTTGTGCCATGGGTTACACAGGCACAAACACAAGTCTGATTAAATTCATTGCTAAGGGAAGAATTATTCTTTTGAATTCTGCACTTTGCCAAATCTTAAAACTTAGGAGATTGCCCTATATGCCATATTACTTCACATTAATGCTATCCATCTTTTAACTCATTTACATCAGCATGCAATAAATAGTATTAACAGAACAAAATCATTTTCATTTCAGCCTGCCATGTTTAATTCTCATCTTTACAGCCCCTTGTTGTGGTCTCCATATACTTACAGGTCATTGAGTCAAGGCAGTACAAACTCAAACATGCTAGATGTTCAGGGGGGTGCTCACAAAAAAAGAGCACGTCGTAGCTCTCTGCTTAACGCTAAGAAGCTATACGAGGACGCCCAGATGGCAAGGAAGGTGAAGCAGTATCTTTCCAGTCTGGATGTGGAGACAGATGAGGAGAAGTTCCAAATGATGTCATTGCAGTTGGAGCCTGCATATGGTACCTGTGAGTACAAGTTTTCTCTTATGTGCACTAATTGCACAATAAAATAAAAACTTACTTCTCTAGAGTTGTGCTGAAGTACCAAGAAAATTAACTTTCACTCACAAAAGATTACTGACTTAAGCCAAGCATCATGTTATCCTGTTAATCAGAGAATTCCATCCATTCCTGATTACCTTAGGGAAGAGATAGAGGGGTAAGTAGTTCATCTTTTAAAAGCCTTAAAAAGTCTTCTTGTAAAAACAGGAACATTATACTGAAGCCCGTCTGTTTCAGAACATTTTTACCTTCATCCCTAAATTCATAGTAAAAATAAATGAAATGTTTACCTTTTGAAAAATGTCATGGATGGTATTTACCAAATAGAAGATGCAATAAATTTAATTAAAACACAGATAGAGATCATAGGTATATCATAGGTGTCAGTAAGTAAGGTAAAACAAGAAAAATCCGACACAGTCTGATACTGTTAATATATAAAATACATAATGGGCAAAAGAGAGCCTATTCTCAAAATTGAAAATTTTTTTTCAAGTACAAAACAATGCATGTGTGTCTGGGTCAAGGAAATTATGAGTTGTGAAAACAGAAATCAGAGATGATACAATATACTGTGTTTGTTGTAAACAAAATAAAGATGACGTTAAATTATAAGTGAACTAGAGGCCTGGCGCACGAAATTGTGCGTGGGTATGGTCCCTAGGCCTAGCCTGCGATCAGGGCCATCTTCCCCAGCTGCCGGCAGCTGGCCCCACCCCCCGCCGCCACCCACTCTGGTTCGCCATCCGGCGATGGGAGCCTGACAGCCAGGGGAAGGACCCAGAGATCAGCCGTTCCCGTCTGCTCACCAGCCCTACCCCTGCCTCAGGTCGCTCTCTGTGTGGGCCGACCTGCAGGGCGGGGGCCTTAACCTGGCGCCACCTGCACCCCCCACCACCTACCCCGGTTCCCCATTTGCCATCGGCGACTGGAGCCTACGGGCCAGAGGGAGGGACCAAGAGGTCAGCCTGTTCCGCCTACTCGCCAGTCCCGCCCCCCGCTGCCACCCACCCCAGTCCCCAGTTCACCATCAGCGATCAGAGCCTGCTGGCCGGGGAAAGGTACCAAGAGGTGATCAGTGCACCTCATAGTGACTGGTCGAGTGGTCGTTCTGGTCGTTCTGCCGTTATGGTTGCTGGGCTTTTATTATATAGGATGGTGTGTGTGGGTATGTGTATACCAATAAGAAGCATAGAATGTAATAAATGTTGACAGAAAATTGGAGGGGGAACGTTCAGATTTCTATTTCTGTGTTTCTAATGGAGGGAAATGGAAACCATCATAGGTTGACCCTAAGATTGATAAATGGCATGGTATTTGACTTTTAAAACATAGGGTAACATTCAGTAAATGTTGTTCTAAAATTAATATATTGAACACTTCTAATAGGAAAAGGAAAGGAGTATAATGGAAAGATCACCTATGAAGGATGAAGACATAGTTTGAGTCTCATTTATTACTATTTGAGCAAGGTGTTCTTCATTAAGCAAGGGTTTAGAGCAGTGGTTCTCAACCTTGGCTGCACATTAGAATCATCTGGCAATCTTTTTAAAATCCTGATTTCTGGGCCTCATCCTCCGGAAATTCTGTTTCTTTATTATGGGGTGAGGCCACAACATTAGTAACAAAGAAACAGAATTTCCGGAGGATGAGGCCCAGAAATCAGGATTTAAAAAAGATTCCCAGGTGATTCTAATGCGCAGCCAAGGTTGAGAACCACTGGTTTAGAGTATGTTTTATTGCTGTGATTCTTTCTACATCAAACCTATTAAAGCCGGCTTGGTGTGACCCCTGGGCTGCTGTCTGCATGGGCTTAGTGTCCTCCTCTGCTATTTGTTCAAAGAAACCTGAGACAGGATCTGTCCCACAAATAAATAAATAAATAAATAAATATATACACACACACACACACACACACACACACATACATACATACATACTATAGATAAGATTTTAAAGTGATGGTGGAGGTGGAGCTAATGAAGTTAATGGATTCAAAAAGTATTTAGGAAGTAAAATTAACTATAATTCTACAAAAATTTTAGAAATAATATACTTATGTGAAGTTATTTTTAGGAAAATTAATCTATTTTTTGTGTTGAAAAGGTGGTTTTAAAGCAGCCATTTATTGTCAGTGGTAATAACCTTGCCTAAAAGTGCAGAATGATGTGTTTCTTACTCTCTTCTTTTAGTGACCAAGAATTTAACTGAAAAAAGATTAGCCAAATCATCAGAAATGTCTCCAGTGCCTCTGAGGTCAGCTGGCCAAACAGCTAAAGCGCATCTACATCAGCCCCACAGAGTAAGCCAGGTGCTTCAAGTGCCAGCTGTTAATTTGCACCCCACCAGGAAGAAGGGGCAATCAAGAGACCCTGTCACATTGAGTGAGTATTCACAATTAATATCACATTCATTTAATTAAAATTCCCAGGGGAGTTGGAATGAAAAATAATTACTAATGTAAGTGCTCAGGAAATCAGCTATAGTATTTTGTGTAATGTAATCATCACTCATGAATTTTAAAATGTTTCATTTTGCCTGTAGGTATTTGATGACAGCATACATATTTTAAATGCTAACATTGGGATTCCTATAATCATATCAACCAAAAACCTAACAGCAATACACTTGGGTACTACAGTCAAAGGTGCATTTAATCAATTACATAATGCAAATTAATGCAACCTATAAGAATGAAGTTGCTTATTCTAAAAGTGACTGTATGTTGATTTTTCATTAAAGACTACTTCTGAAAACCCTGGTTAGAAGACAAGAGCATGTATAGTACATATAGTATAAGCCATACTTTTTTCCCCTCTGCTAAGCCATGTAGACATTATCAAAATTACTTTTATTTGTGGTTTTGACAATATCATTATTTTAGCTTTTATAGGTGGGAAGCCCAATTAGATTTAGTTCCTAATATTATTACTTAGTCAATGCATTATACACAGGACATATTTAGTAGAACTTGTGAAATGTGAACTTAATTTGATTTGGTTTTGCAATCCAGAGTTGAAAAGAAATGTGTCTACTTTTGCCAGATGGTGACATAGACACACAAACAGATAACTTCAATAGAATGAGTTAGCTCTTATGCTAGGGGTCTGTACGGAACCTATAAAACAACAGAAGAGGGAGAGCTTTTAGGGCAGACAGAGGTAAGGTAGAGTTTCAAAGAAGGCTTTTTGGAGATAACACCTAAGCAGAGCTTAAAGGTTGATCAGGAAAGAGGTAATTAGGCAAAGATTCCAGAGAAGTTGCTTCAGGCAGAGGAAAACCTTAGTATCTCCAAGGAGCTAAGGCAGCTGCCTCTGGGTACTAAGCTGTAGAAAGAGTGTTGCGACAGTAATAATTAAAGCTGACACTTAGCACTTACTGAGGGTCAGACACAGTTCTAAGCACTTTGCTAACTTTATATATTATATGCATTTAATCTTTATAAGAACACTATGATAGGAACTACTCTCACTCAACAGGGGAAGCCATAGAGGGTCTAAGTAACTTACACATTACCAGTAAATGTTGGGAGTTGAGCCCAGGCTAATTGGCTCAGAGTCCTTGCTTGTTAACCGCTGTGCTAAACAGCCACCAAGGATGAAGAGAAGTGAAGTCATAAGCATGCTGAAATTATAAAATGGCATGCTAAAGGGAAGTTGCCAGTGGGCAGCTATCGAAGAGATTTGAGCAAGGGAAGGTCCAGTTCATGTTGGAGAACAAGAGTAGGGGGTGCAGTGAGACTGGAGATTGAGGCCTGAATGGAAAACTGGTGTAACAATTAACTGGAAGTTGCTCAGAGCCTGAACTAGTTTGGAGGATGTGAAAATGAAGAGAGAATTGGATGCAAAATTGAAGTTGATAGATTTGTTTGTAGGAGTAAGAAATGGGATAGGTCTGGCTCTGGTTTCTTACTTAGATGTCATCACCTGAGATGCATTATTACAGGTACCAGGTAGTCCCCTTCCCTCTTGTTGTAATATGGCCATTATCTATATAATAAATGCATTTATATTAAAACTAGGGGCCTGGTGCACAAATTCGTGCATGGGTGGGGTTCAGCCTGCCCGCCCCAATCAGGGCCGATCAGGCTGGCAGGGGGGAGGGACTACAGGCAGTTGGTGGGCTGGCCCCGCCCCCTGGTCAAACTCTGATCCAGGGGACAATTTGCATGTTAGCCTTTTATTATATAGGATGGCATTATTAAGTAAAAGCAGTGTGAGTTTGCTGTAATTTGAATTGTTTCAGTGTTATAGGGCTGCTTGTTACTGCAGAATCCTTGTCAAAGTTGGGCTTAACTTTACTGGTTGAGTACAGTGTCAGTAGCTCTTTGACATTTCTTAGAGATGAATGCAAAAATGTGAATATAAGGAAACCATTGCTAAGTTTGATCTATACTAAACAGGACCAGCTGTTGGGACAAGAATAATGATAGAACTTTGCAGGAATGTTTCCAGTGGGCTCCATACTATTCTTCTATAAATTCATGATTCTTTCTGTTGTCTACTTCTCTCCTGTAGTGTGAATTTAGTGCTCTTGAAAAGGGCTGGACTGGCAGCCCTGCAGCCTCTTCTGTATTCCCACAGCACAGATGCACCACAGGTAGTCACAGTGCCAACATCCCTACACTGCTCCTGTCACATGCCTCGCCCTGACTTGGAGAGGCCACCTCTAGAGGGGAGGGAAGAGTTTGAATCCATGCCTTCTCTGCTAAGACTTCCAACAAGTGTGTCAATTGTGGGGGTTGGGACTTAGACTGTGAAATCAATTTCCCTTATGTCACAAAACAAACAAAAAAGAACTATTATAATCTGGTCTGTGCTGAACTGGCTGAATTTGAACAAATAACCTAGAGGTGAGAATCTCTGTATTCCATTACCCAGTCATTTAGTCCCCGTTTGTCATTTACACATTTCAATTGAATACACTAGCCATTGTGCATCATGGCTTTAGTTATGTAGTAATTTAGGCAACTACCGACATTTTAATTGTGAAATGATGCTTATTTTGGGGGCTTTATTTTTAGGTACAAGTTCACCTCAGAAAGTTTTAGGAACAACTGAAGAAATGAGTGGTAAGAAACATTCGGAAGACACTGTTTCCATGACATCGTCCTTACATTCCAGTCCTCCTGGATCTCCTCAAGGTTCCCCACGCAAAGGTAAGACAGGCAGAACAGGTCAAGCTAGTTCTTACTTTACCAAACAATACCTTGTAATATATTTTGTTTTTCGATCTGTCTTAATAACAAAACATAAAGGAAAGCGTAACTTCTGTTTCTTTTTGAACTTTCATGTTTTGGATTGAATTGTTCATATACTTTCCAGGTATTAGGTAGGACTCCTGTAAGAATTCACAGTTGTTTTGTTGTGTGCAGATTCTTGATGCTACTATTCAAATTTCCCATTATTTAAAATTTCTTTGGAGTATTTGAAAGTAAGAATTTCTACAAGAAATTGTTTTTAACCAACAACAAGATTTAGGAAAAGAAACTGCTGGGACTGACCAGCAGACCCTGAATGACAGATGGATGACTACTCTGACACATGTTTCTGTGAAAGAGAGGGCTAAGGAGCTGTTTTTCTTTAGGAGCAAATAGCCCTGTTCGCCTGCCTCCTTAGGCTTTTACTGTAACAACAGCTTGAACTAAAATTAACCTCTAGCCCAGTGGTTCTCAACCTTCCTAATGCCACAACCCTTTAATACAGTTCCTCATGTTGTGGTGACCCCCAACCATAAAATTATTTTCGTTGCTACTTCATAACTGTAATTTTGCTACTGTTATGAATCGTAATGTAAATATCTGATATGCAGGATGTATTTTCATTGTTACAAATTGAACATAATTAAAGCATAGTGATTAATCACAAAAACAATATGTAATTATATGTGTGTTTTCCGATGGTCTTAGGTGACCCCTGTGAAAGGGTCGTTCGACCCCCAAAGGGGTCGCGACCCACAGGTTGAGAACCGCTGCTCTAGATACTATCAGCAGGGTAAGCATCCTTGAGAAAACACCTGCATCTGTAGTGTTTTTCAAACCAGGCCATTTTGAAACATAAACATAAACATAAAGATTCTAGTAAAACACCCGGGGGCTCAGACTTGTTTGGGAAAGTCTAGGCAGGATCCCCAGAGGCCTCTGACCTTTCAGAGAATCCTCCTTACAGACTTTCCAACCAAGTCCAATGTTTTCCCACAAGAAACAAATATTTAGGTTGATGCACTCCTTTCTTTAGTAATGGAGTATTACCTTTTTATTAATCAGGATTTAAAATAACCAGTACCCTTATGGATTTTTACATTTATATTTATATAGGACCTCTTGAGGTAAAAAATCTGAAACCACTCTTGTTCATTTGCATGTTTTCGTAATTCAGACTAAGCTGCTCTTGACTCGCCGGGGCAGTGTGCCTGGAGACGTCATTATGGTAGCATGTAGCATTCTAAATGGTGTGCATATATTTTACATTGGCCCACCCACACCCTGTGTGTGCCCTGTGGAAAAGGCTCCTTAGTCCTGGCATTGTCTTCACTGATGTAAAAGAATTACATCTTGAAATAATCATAGTACATGATCAGGGAAGACAAGCTTATGAATTCTAGCAGGAAGAAAAGTTTCCAGAGCTTTCTTCAGCTCCTGTGTCCTAAGATTCATCTCACTTTTAGAGGCCTTTTCTTATTTTTGCTTCCTCGGTGGCAGCAGTGTGGTACAGTGATATCAGACCTGATTTGGATCCTGATTCTGTCCCCTCCTATTGCTGTGTCACTACAAGCAACTGATTTATAAGGCCAGGTTTCCTATCTGTAAAATGGGGGGAAACCACCTATTTTAGGGAACTTATATGAGAATTAAATGAAATAACATATATAAAGGCTGATACCTGGTAAGTGTTCAGAAAATTGGAGTGTCTCTTCTCTTTCCCAGTTTCTACCCCAGGGCAACATAGCTCCATAGCTGACCTGCCCTTTCCCCCGTTCACATAGCTGAGACTGGCCAGAATTTTCATTTGGATTTTACTAAGAAAAGCTTTGTAAAAATCAGATAAGACAGAGTATATATAAAAGGTGTATTTGCCGAAACCGGTTTGGCTCAGTGGATAGAGCGTCGGCTTGCGGACTGAAAGGTCCCGGGTTCGATTCCGGTCAAGGGCATGTACCTGGGTTGCGGGCACATCCCCAGTAGGAGATGTGCAGGAGGCAGCTGATCGATGTTCCTCTCTCATCGATGTTTCTAACTCTCTATCTCTCTCCCTTCCTCTCTGTAGAAAATCAATAAAATATATTAAAAAAAATAAAAAATAAAAAAATAAAAGGTGTATTAATAAAACACAAGTTTCTGATCCTGTTGTGTGTAACTCATACATGATTTTGTGAAGCTCACGGGTCTGCTTCATTGCTTTACTGCCTCAGTGGTCCTTTTAGGTAAGCGGAGTGAGACTGGGAGCAGGGCCAGTCACACAGATGGTCCAATGAACAGTGCCCGTACGCTTCCTTGAGAAAAGACCTGCATCTGTAGTGTTTTTCAAACCAGGCCATTTTGAAACCTAAACATAAACATAAAGATTCTAGTAAAACACCTGGGGGCTCAGACTTGTTTGGGAAAGTCTAGGCAGGATCCCCAGAGGCCTCTGACCTTTCAGAGAATCCTCCTTACAGACTTTCCAACCAAGTCCAAGTCCAATGTTACACCCTCCACTGCTTCGGTGTTCAGAAGTCCCGCTATAGACAGCTCTCTAACCAGTGTGACTTGTGGGAGAGGTATTAGGAACAGGAATTTCCCTATTGCTCTTACTCCCAACTGAAAATTCACTCTCACTACTGGAATAGAGGTCTTTCCTCCATGTGTCTTCCCATGTGACCAAAAAGCAGCCCTGATGTTTATTGTGAGCCTGCCATAGTCGTGTTGAGAATCCTTAAGAACCTGAAGAAATTTTTCTCTTAAACGATTTCCAATTGTTCTTACATATATTCCTTTAAAACCCCCACAGAATATTTCTGTATATTTCCATAGACAGATTTTTGCCTGTAGTCTTGACTGAACAAAAACGCTATTAAACTAAACATACATTATTAGGAACAGTTCCTAGTTCTTGCTAAACTTTGGAATTAGTTCTTTATTTTCTATCAATTAAGAAAATAAGCCTATCTTCATATTTTTAAAGAAGATTACACAAGTAAGAATTTTTTTTCTTTTTTTTAAATTGTATTTAAGTATAGTTGGTATATATATTATATTAGTTTCAGGTGTATGGTACAGTGACTCGATATTTGCATACCTTTCAATGTGATCAGCCCCCTAATTTTAGTAATCATCTGTTGCCAGGCAAACTTATCACAATATTATTGACTATATTCCCTTTCACCTATTCACCTATCCTCCCACCATAAACAAGTAAGAACTTTTAAAAAGTGAGAAGTCGAGAGTCCTTAACCTTTATCTTCCCCAGTGTTTAAAGAAGGCAACCTTTCACCTTGGAGATATAATAGGATCAGAAATTGTGCTTTGTAACATTTATTGTATATACTATTTCTATGCCCTATCTGATTTTGCTAAACTTTTTCTTAGTAGAATCTGACTGAATATTCTAGAGATAGTTACTTTTAAGAAATACTTTTTAAAATATATTTGCTTATGATTTTACCAGCTTTGCTTACTTCCATTGCCAGCTTATTCTGATAAAGATAGTCCTTATCCTGTGTTCTGTCTTGTGATGACTGCTGTGTAATGCTATATAGTAGGCTCTCCATGCACTAACTTATATGTGGCTAGATTTCAATTTTTCAGATATTATCGAGATGTTAGCTTTTTTTTTTTCTTTTCTTTTGGTGGCGGGGTGGGATGTTAGAATTTTTAATAGTGAACTGTTATATAAACCAGGCTAATTGTGATTAATTGGAAAGAATTAATTGACATGACAGGGTTTTTGCATCTCTCCCTCCAGTTGGCAGTGTCATATCTGACCACAGCATCCTGCTGCCCCTCTCAGGGCCCACCTCATCCCCTCCCCGTGAGTCCAGCACCGAGATCAGTGGCCGCAGCTTCCCCGGCATAGGTGGGGTTTACTTGCAAAAGAAAATCCTTCAAATTACCAGGAGCACAGCCCAAAGGACAGACAGGACCAAGAAGGCCACTGAGGAGAATAGAGACAGGACAAGCTGTGAGAACACAGCCAGAAAAAGAATGACATCCCCGTTTAGAAGATTTAGGGAAAGAACTCTTTCAAGGGAGAGACTAGCCAACAGCAAAAAAGAGGACGCAGATCACAATCAAGCTACAGAAAGCTCTGAGAAAGTGAAGGATGTTGGAAGCAACATCAAAGATGAGAAAGGGAGTGACATCTTCGATTCCAATAGCCGAGGCAACAGTAACTCTTTAAACTGCTTCTATACGCGATTCAAGTCTAAAAGGAGGAAGACACTCTGAAGTTCCTTACTTAATTTTAGTGTTAAGTTTGTTTTTATTTATTAATGTAAATGGAGTTTAAATTATTTGTCAAATATAACTTAGGCAAATAATTTAGTAAAATACTATTTATAAGTATTTTATGTTAGTGTTACAGATCTTCTAGCAACAAAGTCCTATTGAATTAAAGTGCCTTATTTTCACATGTTATATTATTAATGTTAGTAAACTTGATATTCTTATATTCTGAAATTGGCTTTATTTCCTACCAGAAGCAGCTGGGTCTGTGAGTAAAATAAGTAGAGGAGGCTTTTTAGGAACCAGTATTTACTTTCACATCAAAACCCCAGTAGCCTGGCCGATGTAGCTTAATGATTGAGCATCGACCCATGAACCAGAAGGTCACAGGTCATTTCCCGGTCAGCGCACATGCCTGGGTTTCAGGCTCGATCCCCACTAGGGGGCGTGGAGGAAGCAGCCTATCAATGAAGTTCTTTCAATGATGTCTCTATCTCCCTCTCTCTCTAAAAATAAAAAAAAAAAACTTTTTTTAAAAAAAAATAAAACTCCCAATAACAATCTTATCAGACAGAACCTTTACCTCAGAGAATTTTATTGCTATCTTCTTCCTGCAACTACTCACAAGCTAAAGGAAAAGGAAGTGTTGGGGAGGCAACAAACTGCATCTTGTCCATATTCACGTTTTTTGTCATCCACTTTTCATATATCTCTGATTAGAGGAGGAGGAAGAGATGTTCTAACATAGCAGGTTCAAGATCATCTGGGAAACTTATAAGAAAATATAGTTACTCTGTTCCACCACAGACCTCATAAATATGAATTGCTAGAAATGGGCCCAAGAATGTGTGGTTTAATAAGCTTTCCAGGTGATTGTTAAAATTGATTATATTTACAAAATACTGAATTAATTAACATAGGGATGACATTTTTAAAATAGTAAAGTCAGTCTATCCCCTAGGACAGTGGTCGGCAAACTCATTAGTCAACAGAGCCAAATATCAACAGTACAACAATTGAAATTTCTTTTGAGAGCCAAATTTTTTAAACTTAAAACTATATAGGTAGGTACATTGTTATTAACTTAATTAGGGTACGCCTAAGGCTTAGGAAGAGCCACACCCAAGGGGCCAAAGAGCCGCATGTGGCTCGAGAGCTGCAGTTTGCCGACCACGGCCCTAGGATAAAAGAGAAATGATTGTTTTTTTCTTTTGAGAATTTTTAATTTAATTTTATTTTTTATTACAGTTTACATTCAATATTATTTTGTGTTAGTTTCAGGTGTACAGCATAGTGAGTAGACAATCTCATACTTTACAAAGTGCTCCCCCTCCCCGATATTTCCTGTACCCAGCTGGCACCGTACATAATTATTACAATATTGGTGACTATGCTGTGACTATTTTGTGACTACAAATTTGTATCTATTAATATCTTCACCTTTTTCACCCAGCCCCCCCAATCCCCTTCCCATCTGGCAATCATCAGTCTGTTCTCTGTATCTATGAATCTCATTTAATTTTCTTTAAATTTAATTTATTTATCACATCTTAAAAATTGACCAGTTAATTCCTGATGGGCACTGATAAATAGCAGTGATCCCAGATCAGAGAACTGGGGTAGGTATCGAGACTGGCTTGTCTTGTGCCTGGCCCCATAAGCTAAATATAAATCACACATTTTCTGGGTCTTAATTTTTCTCTTTGAAATAGTCAATGAAACTGCTTAATATGGTTATTGTTCAACTCATTTTTAATGACTTGAGTTATATGTATGTGATGATAAAGCGTATATTTCTTGAGATTCCCAGGGATTGAACCAAAGGTTATACACCTATTGAACCACATTCTCTCAGTGAACAAGAGATAATTGTTTGCTTCTTTGAGGCCTGCTTCTTGCTGGGATTACTATAGCATTTTCTTTTATTTCTAGGCAAAAGAAGTTTGGTTACTTATCTAACACTTAGGAAAACCAACTCTTACGTACATTTAACTATCAGGCTGCAGATTTGTTCTGGGATCCTTCCACCTCACTCCATCTCCAGCCCTTTATTCCAAAGAATGTAAAAGAAAGCCTCTCTAGCTCTATCTGCTGTGCAGTAAGTCGTAAAACAATTTAAAACAGATACATGCTGTGTTTTTTCATAACACATTCTTATGTCAGTTCAACTGTTCAATATAACATTCTGCAAAGTTGGTGAAAAAAAAGAAAACTAGGTATAAGATTAAATCTAAATCTAAATCTAAAACCATTTTTAAAAAAAAGACTAAAACAATGGCTTTCAACTTGGGGCAAGACTTCTTAGGTGACATAAGCAGAATATTTGGGGTAAGTATATGTAGTTTGAAAAAGCAAAAATATTTCCCTTGAGTCCTAACTCCTCTCTCTCGCCCCTCCCTCAAGGTGGCATATAGACACTCAGGACAGGCCATGAAATACTTATGTTAATCAAAGGCAGGGACATAGAGTTAAAAAGAAGTTGAGAACCTCTGGATGTCTACTGTTTAATGCTTTTTAACATACTTAATGCCTCTTGTTTTATTAAACGCTTGTAACTGTGGGAACCTGGGGCAGAGAGTTGGACTAGTTTCTCTGTAATAATGGACTTTTATTTTTTTATTGAAATGGTGTGGGTAGGTAAGTGAATGAACATGTAAGGGAATGTCCTCTCCCAACCATATTCCCCCACCTGTTTTCTAGCTTCGTAGTTTGATCACTTGTCTTTTCTCATTCAGGTTACACACTTATACCATCAGCTAAATTGGACAACTTGTCTGACTCCAGCCATAGTGAGATTTCTTCACGGTCCAGCATTGTGAGCAATTGTTCTGTTGACTCCATGTCTGCAGCTCTGCAGGACGAACGGTGTTCCTCCCAGGTTGCGGCAGTCCCTGAATCCACCGGGCTGTTGGAAAGGACAGAGCACTCCTCTGGGACAGGAGCCCATAGTCAGCTTGGCCCTGGGTAAACATCCTCGCCTATATTTATATCACAAAACTTAAGCCAATGGCCACTGCATAATTCTCCAGAACTACCCCGTGGAGTGTTTGCAAGAGGATCCCTAAAAGAATATGAAGGCCAAGCCTGTATTCTCTATACTGAATATGCAAATAAGTACTATTTTTAAATATGTATGGGTGCTCATTTCTTAAGTGTTACTGAATTCAAGTCAACTTTCTATCACATGCACGTTTTCAATCATTGAGAACGAAAAGTGAAGTTGTTTTGATATGGGGAGGTGGTTTTTGCATTCTGGCTCTCAGGTTAGAGATTTTTCAAAAAGATTGTGTAGTGGGAGGTACCTCCAGTGCGGTATACACTGTAGACAGGTTGGGGCAGTAGGGCGTCCTTGATCCTTATTCTCTGAAAGTATGATTTAAGGATTAAGGATTATCAGCTACCAAAAGAGTTTAACTCAAATTTCTCATTGGAGTCAAGCAAAATGGAAATTTTTGAGAAAGTTGATTCTAAATTGGTAAATATTGTTAGATCTGGTATACTTTAATATGAAAAATGTAAGCTGTAGTAAAGTATTATCATCATATTTGTAAAGGCTTTTAAACTATGATTTTCTAGGCCAGAGGTCAGTCTTTTTATGAAACTTAGTAAATATTTTAGGCTTTTCAGGCCATAAAGTCTGTTGCAACTGCTCAACCTTGTTTGCCAGAACAGCCTTAGACAATATGTAAACAAATGGGCACGTTGTGTCCCAATAAAATTTTATTTACAGAAACTGGCAGAGGACTGGATTTGGCCAAATCCAGGGCCCTAGTTTGCTGGCCCCTGCTTTATACTATACATCGGGGGTTCACAAACTTTTTTTTTTTTTTTTGGAAAGGGCTAGATAGTAAGTATGTTAGGCTTTGCAGGCTGCATATAGTCTTTGTCTCAAATTCTTTAGAATATTTTGTTTTATTTAAACTCTTTAAAATGTAAAAACCATGCTTTGTTCCAGACCATACAAAATGAGGCTGTTGGCTGGATTTGGCCCATGAGTCTTAAATTGGGGTCCCCTGCTGTAAATAATAGAATTCATTTAGTAGTAGTTAGTTGGGAAAGTTGCTATTTACTTAATGTTGTACTCAGCTGACCTCAGAGGAACACTGAAAAATAAGCTAACCTCAGAGGTGCATACCTGTAGCTGGGAACTCTTATTTCTGCATGCATAGAGAGAATCTAGCATTATTTTGACCAAGAATGAAAATATATTCTTAATTTTATTCATTTTAGCCACATTTTTCATTCTCGTTTAAATTCAATTCAAGAAAAATTCTGAGGAAACCTTGCTAAGTGATTGTGTTTCTTCAGTGTATGTTTCTAAGCTAAGTATTAACATTAATGCCAATACAAATTCAGTGATGATTGATGATAGGGTCATTTTTTTCCACAAGGTTATTTTAGCATGAACTCTTATGATAGACTAGAAGCCCCATGCACAAATTTGTGCACCAGTGGGGTCCCTCAGCCTGGCATGCGGGATTGGGCCGAAACCGGCTCTCCGACATCCCCTGAGGGGTCCCGGATTGCAAGAAGGCGCAGGCCAGGCCTAGGGACCCCCACCGGTGCACGATTGGGGCCAGGGAGGGACCGCAGGAGGGCTCCAGGGTATGTCCGGCCCCTCTCACTCAATCCCAATCGGCTGGACCCCAACAGCAAGGTAACCTACCGGTTGGAGCGTCTGTCCCCTGGTGGTCAGTACATGTCATAGCGACTGGTCAACCAGTCAACTGTCTGCCCCCTGGTGGTCAGTGCACAACACATCATAGCGAGCGGTTGAGCAGTCTTAGCACATCATTAGCATATTATGCTTTGATTGGTTGAACAGACGACCGGACACTTAGCATATTAGGCTTTTGTTATATAGGATGCTCTGTAGTCTCTTGGATGCATTTAATACTTGAAATGGACAGAAGAAAGGTTTTCCAATAAGCCAGTAAATTACTTTTAATCTTGTATCTTCAATTTTAGGTGGACACTCTCAAAGCCATCTCCAATCAAGAGTTTAGCTGTCTCATCTTCTATGAGCAATGAAGAGATTTCTCATGAGCACATCATTATAGAAGCAGGCGATAGTGGTCGTGGAAGTTGGACTTCCTGCTCAAGCAGTTCCCATGACAACTTCCAAAGCCTTCCAAACCCAAAAGGCTGGGATTTCTTGAACTCCTATCGACATACCCATTTGGATGGCCCCATTGCTGAAGTTGAACCCACTGACTGTGAGCCCTATTCCTGTCCTAACAGCTGCTCTAGAACTTGTGGTCAGTGTAAAGGAAGCCTAGAGACTAATCAGATGAGACAGAGCTGGGCCTCCTCCAGTTCTCTTTCTGACACGTACGAACCAAACTATGGGACAGTTAAGCGGAGGGTGTTGGAGAGCACCGCCGCCGAGTTGTCTGAAGGCTTGGACCCCAAGGATGGCGCTGACCCAGTTTATAAAACTATTACTTCAAGTACAGAAAAGGGCTTGATTGGTAAGTTCTGTGTTCTCTGGTGCATCTGTGGCATTTAGAGATTAAGTGGTAAAAATGGCATTGGGACATCTTTAGAATTTTATTCTTGAAAAAAATCCCATCTCTCACTTCAACTCCTCTTCCCTCTTCTAATAAATTATTTTTTTAAAGTTCATGATTTCTCAGGAACTTTGGAATAGGTATTAAAGCCTATTAAAATGAAAAGGCTGGTATGAAGGTATTTAATTAATTGTTTTGAGTCTTTTGTTCATTGTGGAAACACTGCATTACTATGCAATAGTAATAAAGGGATTATACTCTCTGTCACCCCATAAATTGTTTGGACCACAGTTGCTATGCATACATGGTAGAAACTTTCAGTCTGATACTACTTTTAGGCAGTACAAGTGAGAAGAAATGTGATAAGGAAATCCAAAGCATTTTTTCAGAATACTCTTCTGAAGCACATCATGGGTGCACAAACTCCTGTTTGTGGATTCCATGCTAATTACAGCTTGCTTGGTCTATTTTAGTATTCAAGCCATCAACTACATTTTTTCCTTTCTTCCTTAAATTATGTAAATACTTGAATATAATAGCTCCTGCTTTTCTATTTATGTGGAATGACTGACTATACTTTGAATCAATTTTATCATAACTCAATTCTATAGCTTATGATGTCAATTGACATTTTTCAATTTAATATTTATTAAATATGAATATTAAATTTCAATTCAATTTGATTTTTATAGCACATCTATAGCACATTTGTTTTATATTTGTCAAATTACATTACTTTTTATTAAATTACAATTTTGGGATGACATTGGTTAATAGGATCACATAGGTTTCCGTTGTGGGTTTCTGTGTTACAAGATTCTGTATATTGCACTGTGTGCCCACCACCCAAAGTCAAATCATCTTCTGTCACCTTATACTAGGCCCCCTTCATCCCTAACCCCATACCCCTTCCCTCTGGCAACCACCACACTGCTGTCTGTTCACAAGTTCAGTTTTATTTCCACATATGAGTGAAATCATATGGTTCTTAGCTTTTTTGTCTGACTTATTTCACTAAGCATAATATTCTCAAGGTCCATCCATGTTGTCACAAATGGGCGTATTTCGTGTTTTCTTATGGCTGAGCAGTAGTCCATTGTGTATATGTACACATCTTTTTTCATTTTTTATTGATTTGAGAAAGAGAGGAAGGCAGAGGGAAAGAGATATAAATACCAATGAGTGAGATTCATCAATCGGCTGCTTCCTGCACGCCCCCCACCAGGGATCAAGGCAGGAATCGAACCCGTGACCTCTTGGTGCATGAGTCAGTGTTCACCAGCCAGGTTGTACCACATCTTTATCCAATCCTCTATCGAAGGACACTTTGGTTGTCTCCATGTCTGGGCCACTGTGAATAATCCTGCACTGAACATAGGGATGCATATAACTTTGCGAATACATGTTTTTGAGTTTTTCAAGTATTTTTACCCAAGAGAGGGATTGCTGGGTTGTATGGTACCACTATTCTTAATTTTTTGAGGAGTCACCAGCCTGTTTTCCATTCCAATGTAGAATGTACCAGTCTACATTCCCACTAGCAGTGAATGAGGGTTCCCTTTTCTCCACAACCTCTCCAACACTTGTTATGACTTGTCTTGTTGGTATAATCATTCTAACAGGTATGAATGAGGTGGTATCTCATTATAGCTTTGATTTGCATTTCCCTAATTGCTAGTGAGGTTGAACATCTTTTCATATATCTGTTGGCAGTTTATATATCTTCTTGGGAGAGGTGTCTGTTCAGGTCCTCTACCCATTTTTTTGATTGGGTTGTTTGATGTTGAGTTTTATGAGTTCTTTATATATTTTGGGTATTAAACCTTTTTTGGAGCTACCACTTGCAAATATCATCCCCTATTTGGTCTTCTGACTCTTTGTTTTGTTGTAGGTTTCTTTTGCTGTGCAGAAGCTTTTTAGTTTGATATAGTTCCATTCATTTATTTCCCTTGACTTTGGGGTCAAGTGCATAAAATGTTCTCTACAACCAAAGTCCCTAAGTTTACTACCTATGTTTTCTTCTATGTAACTTATTGTTTCCGGTCTTATATTTAGGTCTTTGATCCATTTTGAATTAATTTTTGTACATGGGGACAAACTATAATCCAGTTTCATTCTTTTGCATGTGGCTTTCCAATTTTCCCAGCACCATTTATCGAAGAGGCTTTCTTTACTCTAGTGTGTGTTTCTGGTTCCTTTGTCAACAATTTTCTGTCCATATATATGTGGGTTTATATCTGGGCTCTCAGTTATATTTCATTGATCTGTGTGTCTGTTTTTCTGCCAATACCATGCTGTTTTGATTATTATAGCTCTGTTATATAAGTCAGATTGCATTATAGAGTGGGTTTTTAGTTCATTCAATTTTTGCAAGGTTTTTTTTTTTTTTTTAATTAAAGTTTTATAGATAACCACAGGATGGATATAAGGGTGTCCCAAAATTCACGCAAGAAGTAATTTTGATAGAAAACACAGGTTTATAATTAAAAATTGTAAATTTTTTATTGATTCATAAAGTATACAGTATAGGGTTATGTATGGGATAGCATATCGGGTAAATGGCCTCCACGGCTTTGCTGGCACATACGCACTCTTTTGTTATTGCCTGAGCAGCCACATTTTCGAAGAAGAATGGTCCAATGATGCCTCCAGCCCAAAATCCGCACCAAACAGTGACACGTTGTAGATGCATTTGTTTCTCAACAATCACTCGTGGATTTTCTGAACCCCAAATGCAACAATTTAGTCGATTAACCAAGCCATCAAGATGAAAATGAGCCTCATCGAAATTCAGCCACATTTATGCAAAACGGTCATGGAAAATTTCAACAAAAGAGTGCGTATGGGCCAGCAAAGCCGTGGAGGCCATTTACCCGATATGCTATTCCATACATAACCCTATACTGTATACTTTGTGAATCAATAAAAAATTTACAATTTTTAATTATAAACCTGTGTTTTCTATCAAAATTACTTCTTGCGTGAATTTTGGGACACCCTTTATAAGCATGAATGTGAACGGATATGATATCCTTCTCTTGTCCATTTGGGATAATAGATTTTTTAAAATACTTTATTCTTTCATTTCTAGATGACTGGTCAAATTACTAATATTCTTCACTCTTGTCTTTCTTTTTTTAAAAAAAATACCTTTGTATTGATTTCAGAGAGGGAAATGAAGAGAGATAGAAACATCAATGATGGGAGAGAATCATCTATTGGCTGCCTCCTGCACGCCCCTTAATTGGGGGTCAGGCCCACAACCCAGGCATGTGCCCTGACTGGGAATCAAAGCGTGACCTCCCTGGTTCCTAGGTCAATGCTCAACCACTGAGCCATACTGGCCGAGTTTGTCTTTCTTCTTTTGACATCATCTCCATTCCCTCCTCATTCCATCCTTCACAGATGGGAATGGAAATCCTTTCTTTCTTTCTTTTTTTTAAAAAATATATTTTATTGATCGTTTACAGAGAGGAAGGGAGAGGGATAGAGAGTTAGAAACATCGATGAGAGAGAAGCATCAATCAGCTGCCTCCTGCACACCCCCCTACTGGGGATGTGCCTGCAACCAAGGTACATGCCCTTGACCGGAATCGAACCCGGGACTCTTCAGTCCCCAAGCCGACGCTCTATCCACTGAGCCAAACCGGCTAGGGCTGGAAATCCTTTCTGACCTTGATACTACATGCAAATTTTACTGACAGTTCTAGAAATTTAGTTATGGACAAACTTGATCATCTAAGGGAGAATTAATATTAGAATTATTTAATGGTCCTTTTTAATTTGTTCTGCTTATATGTAGTTATTGTTTGTGTTTTAAAAGTCACTTTTATGATCAAGGAATTCAGAGCCTTTTGTTCTGTGGGTTCTGTCTGTAGGCTGGTCTTAATTTCATGGAACTTCCACTCTGTGTAACCTATTTCTGTTTACCTTAGTCCGAGGGTTTATAAACTTAGGGAAAAGAATTTTAAGTCACCATTATTTTTAACGTCCACTGAAAATCAGAGAAACTTAATTTAAGATGGATTTCCTAAAATTATGTGTGTTTTTTCTTGTTCATGTAATCACAGAGCAAAAGTTAGACTAAGGCCCTTAAAGGAGTTAGCTCCTCTATACCAGGAAAGTTAAAGTTGTTCATATGCCAGAACCAACAACTTAGTCTACCCAGGAATACCATAAAACAGAGGGAGAGGGAGAGCACCCTTAAAAAAAGGGCCCAGCCGAACCGGTTTGGCTCAGTGGATAGAGCGTCTCAGGGGTCCCAGGTTCGATTCCGGTCAAGGGCATGTACCTTGGTTGCGGGCACATTCCCACTGGGGGGCGTGCAGGAGGCAGCTGATTGATGTTTCTCTCTCATCGATGTTTCTAACTCTCTATCCCTCTCCCTTCTTCTCTGTAAAAAATCAATAAAATATATTTAAAAAAAAAAAAAAAAAAAGGGCCCAAAAGTGATTTCTGTGAAAGTCCATCTAGATATTTAGGGTGGACTCTTAAAATGTTTCTGACTCAGTCATCTTTGGGGTTACTATTCCTTGAGGAGTTTGTCACACACTTCTGTGGTTTTAGGGCTGAACTGCCAAAGGAATCTGTTATCTGTCATCTCTGTCATTCTATTTAATGTTTATAAAACCTAATGTAATTTACATATTTTAAAAACAAGTTTAAATATTACATTTATTAAGCTTTTAAAAAATGTTTTTAATCTGCTATCACTGTATTCAAATATACATATTCATTTTGTCTGTTTTTAAGTTGTTTTGTCATTGTAATAAGTTTCAGTATGTTTTTTTAATTTCTTATATTTTTCATTAACATGTCCATTGCTTATTTTTCATGCCAGTGTACTGTGTCACCTCACCCAAGAAGGAGGATAGGTATAGGGAGCCACCTCCTACTCCTCCAGGATACATGGGGATTTCTTTAGCAGACCTAAAGGAAGGACCCCACCTACACCTAAAACCTCCAGATTACAGTGTGGCAGTGCAGAGGTCAAAGATGATGCATAACAGCCTGTCTAGACTGCCATCAGCTTCTCTCAGTAGCAACCCCATGGCCTGTGTTCCATCGAAGATTGTCACTCAGCCTCAGAGGCGTAGTTTGCAGCCATCCCATCCTAAACTAGCAGATGTGACTGATGCAGATAGCGAAGCAGACGGTATGTTGACAAACTCCCTTAATGGCTCTTAAATGAATTGCTGAACACATTAAATGGCCTTTGTACTGGTGTTTTAGATCATCAGAAATGTTTTCTTAAATGCCTCAGAGATCTTTGTTAAAAAAAAAAAAAAGCAATCTCTAAATATGATGGTGTGTTTTTTGTTTTGTTTTTTTATTGATTTCAGAGAGGAAGGGAGAGGGGGAGAGAAATAGAAACATCACTGATGAGAGAGACTCATTGATTGGCTGCCTCCTGCACACTCCATGCTGGGATCAAACCCACAACCCAGGCATGTGCCCTGACCGGGAATCGAACCTTGAACCTCCTGGTTCATAGGTCGATATTCAACCACTGAGCCACACCAGCTGGGTGATGGCGTGTGTGTTTTTTTGTTTTGTTTTATTGATTTCAGAGAAGAAGGAAGAGGGAGAGAGAGAGAGAAACATCAATGATGAGAGAGAATCATTGATGGGCTGCCTTCTGCACACCCCCCACTGGGGCTCCAACCTGGGACCTTTCAGTCCGCAGGCTGACGCTTTATCCACTGAGCCAAACTGGCTAGGGCAGGGGTGGGCAAACTTTTTGACTCGAGGGCCACAATGGGTTCTTAAACTGGACCGGAGGGACAGAACAAAAGCATGGATGGAGTGTTTGTGTGAACTAATATAAATTCAAAGTAAACATCATTACATAAAAGGGTACGGTCTTTTTTTTTTTTTTTAGTTTTATTCATTTCAAACGGGCCGGATCCGGCCCGCGGGCCGTAGTTTGCCCACGGCTGGGCTAGGGCGATGGTGTTTTTTTTTAATGAAAGAGGTAAAACCGCTTGATTGTGTGCCCAGTCCCCTTCTTCCAACTTAAATGGAGTATTCTTATATGTGATTGAAGGCGGCTCAGTCTAATTTTGAGAGGAGGGACTTGACATTATTGGAGTCATGGTTTACATGAATGCATGGAAACTTGAAACTGGAAGTGTCAAAATGCAAAATTATCTGAAATCATGCTATTGGTGTAGCTCCTTTTATGAGCAAAATCCTTCATTGACTTGGCAGCTGTGGTTTGCTTTGTTAAAAATAAATGAAATATTATCCTCTTAAACAATAGAGTAATAAAGTAATTAAAAAGTTATGAAATTCCAGTTTACTGTCAGCTTTCAGTGTGATCAGAACTCATAAATGTCATTACAAAAAATCTGGACCTTGATAGGATCATTGAGAGGATTTCTTTGTTGAAATTGACTAATTTTATAACATATCTAGGTTATTCATGAATATGCTAATCTGTCACTTAATTGTATTTTTATCATTTTCAGAAAATGAACAGGTGTCAGCAGTCTAGCCTTTGGATGGCCCATTTGACATCTGAAAAGTCCTGGAGGAAGGAGTGGGCAGAGCCACCTCATGGTTCCACAGGCCAGCAAACAGCACCCTGCTGCTGCTGCTGCAACCAGAGGTTTCATTCCCTGTCCTCTGAGCCACGATGAGCCTGAACCCTGCCTCCTCTCATCAATCCCTGCAGATTCGCAGTCTCCTCAGCTATGGAGGTCGTGCCTGGATACGTCTTCACTTTGCACACCAGACCTGCCTTGGGACCAAGTTACTAGAACAAATCCAGACTCGGAGTCCTCCTCGTGTATATTATATCACTATAGGTTTTCCTTTAACAAGTTATTTTTAACACGTTAAGCGCCAAGCCTGTTTTGTCTTCTTTTCCGTTTAGCCCTCGATATCCGATTTCACCGATATGCTGGCAGCACCAGTGACTGACCAGTCCAGATGAAAAGTATAGTGTCAGTCACCGGTGACTGGCCTGGTGCTTAACATGTTAAAGTAGTCGTGGTAGTATTTTCAATCCATAGCTTGGGCTAACGGACAAATTCAAAATGTCTGCCAATATCGAGGATATTCTTGTGTGTTTGAAAAGTAACTTATTAT
>NW_005871348.1:31427-34026 GCF_000147115.1 Myotis lucifugus | reverse complement strand
TTGGCTCTGGGCAGTGCCCTGCCGCACCCTCCCCATGGCACAGCCCACTGAGCGGGATGGTCTCCCAGCTGCCTGCAGTAAAGCTCATTAGCTCATGAAGGTATATAATTGGTAGACGTTTCTGTGAAGGAAACAGGCACTAGAATTATGGAAATGAATTATCTCTCTGTTCCCATTCTAGCCTAAGACAGAAAGGAAAATATATTTTTTAATAGCCCGTTGGGCATGGCACTCTTAGGTATTTAAGTTTTAATGATTGTTTAGTGGACAAGCTAGACTTTCCACATTTTTACAAATAAAACATAATGTGTTCTCTATCTTACATTTAAATTTTTAAATTTGTTTTTTAGTGTAAAGGCAAATGAGAGCTTAATAAACTTCTGTGGCTACCAAAAAAAAAAAAAAAAGCCAAAGCTATTGACGTGCACTACCCAGATCTGCTTGGAGCCAAATGGGTTTACCTCTGTGTGCTGGTCCACACGCAAATGTAGA
This sequence comes from Myotis lucifugus, assembly GCF_000147115.1. Classification (NCBI taxonomy): domain Eukaryota; kingdom Metazoa; phylum Chordata; class Mammalia; order Chiroptera; family Vespertilionidae; genus Myotis; species Myotis lucifugus. The sequence goes on along the minus strand of NW_005871348.1, from coordinate 33,534 downwards.
GTTCAGTGTTTGTGACTTCCTTTTCAGTGTGTGCTCATTGTTCCCAGCCGTGTCGTCCCTGTCTCTGTCCCTGTGTTCTGCCTGTCCCCTGCAGTTTAAAATCATAAGTCAGTTCCAAGTGTAAATAGCAGTAGTCCATCTTTTCCATCTAAGCCAGTGGTTCTCAACCTTCCTAATGCCGCAACCCTTTAATACAGTTCCTCATGTTGTGGTGACCCCCAACCATAAAATTATTTTCATTGCTACTTCATAACTGTAATTTTGCTACTGTTATGAATCGTAATGTAAATATCTGATATGCAGGATGTATTTTCATTGTTCGCAACCCACAGGTCGAGAACCGCTGCGAGCAATGTTTCTTCATTTTAGGAAAGACAGCATGTCTGAAAAATTCCCCTGGGCAAAATAATGTTAATCTGAAACATAAGCCTTAGAAATGAACCCCAGGTATGTTAGAATGAGGCTAATTGGCTCCATAGCTTTCTGGGTCCATTGAAATGGAAAGTAGCCCAGACCAAAATCCTGGTTTGAAAGTCACACTGTTGTGATTTGACCTGTAAACAGACGTTCTCTGATCACAGATATTTCCTTCACTGATTTGCTTCATTGTTTTCATGTCCAAAGTGAAATATATTTTTGCTATAACCATCTTTTCATCAGGTTTGGGTATTCTCACATTTTACATTCATTACCCTGGGAAAATGTGCCCTTTGCACATTGTCTGTTTATTTAGCGGGTCTTGCAATCCAGTGGGAGCTTTACACACCTTTGTCCTTAGTGGTGTCAGTAACATCTTGCACAGAGAGTTGGAGGCTTGTGGTTTTGTTCTTGCACCTTGTAGCAGCCTTTGTTTCATCAAAGCCTAAACTGTATTTGGATCAGCTGATCACATTGATCAGGAACTAAAGCCAGATGCTTTGTAGTGTGATATGAATGTATCCCTTAAAAAATCATGGAGTTTTGATTTTTTTTTAATATATTTTTTATTGATTTTTTACAGAGAGGAAGGGAGAGAGATAGAGAGTTAGAAACATCGATGAGAGAGAAACATCGATCAGCTGCCTCCTGCACATCTCCTACTGGGGATGTGCATGCAACCCAGGTACATGCCCTTGACCGGAATCGAACCTGGGACCTTTCAGTCCGCAGGCCGACGCTCTATCCACAGAGCCAAACCGGTTTTGGCAGGAGTTTTGATTTTTACATTTTATTTTAGGGTACATACCTGCCTTCTCATCATATGACAAGAACAAGAGAAGCCTTAACCTGTATTTGATTCGATTCTAAATCCCCATTTGCTTTTGTTTTTATTTTATAAATTTATAACTTTAATAAAGAGACTCATGCCTTCATCCCACCACAATTCTGAATTTGCCAGGACTACTAACTAAAGCAGTAAATCCATGGTGCAAACTTTTGCCAAATTAGTTTCAGCATAGGCTCTTCGTGAAGAAAGATTTGCAGAATTAGTAAATCCAATACATACTTCCATAAAAGTTGATTGTAATTAATAGATTTTTGCTCCCTCCAAATGATTACTTTCAGAATGATTTTAGGGAGTAAAAACCCTAAGCGGTTTTTCATGAGGGTGATAAGTCATGTTGTCACATCTGCATAGCCTCCCGGAGGGCCTTCAGGCTGGACGGTGGCAGTGATCCAGGGGGTTAAACCCAAACGATCCTAATTTTTATAACGTGTTTTCTTCCCTGCAAAAGAACAGGAGGAAGTTTCCTTGTGTATTTAAAACAAGGATTGTTATTCTGATATATTTTAAAATTTCTAAAAAATCAGATACTCAAGTAGATGTGTCATTTTAGAATTACCTGAAAAGCTAGAACAAATGGAGAAATAAGTCTTCAGAGAAGTGTCACGGGACATTTTCAAATTTAAACTTGGACCCCAGTTCATATTTAGCTTTCGTTGTGCTTTTTAAAGGCTTTTTTATTCTTTATACACAGAATGCAGTTGTACTTGATCTTTCAAAAATGAAACATGAACTTCAGCAAGAGACAAAAACAAAACTGCACAGTCATAATAGTCTAATAGCAACAATCCTGCCCATTTCAGTTGGAAGCAAGTTTCCACTTCCAACCAAGGTTCTTCGGGA
>NW_005871348.1:29080-31324 GCF_000147115.1 Myotis lucifugus | reverse complement strand
AGGCCTTATTTTTTAAGTCTTCAGAGAAATTTGAATGGTCCAACTATATTCATAGTAGCTGTAAAGCACGAAGATATCTAGTTTTTAAAACAGTATTTAGTATGTTTGATTACAAACCCCGTAACAATGGCTTAAACCCCGTTGGGCTTGCTTTTTTCTGAGAAAGCCTCAGGCCGACTGATACAATGACTCCGCAGTGTCTCCGGGACCTGACCTTTGCTCCGTGGGCATCACCCGTGTTTCCTGAAGGAAGGACTGAAGGGGAAAGGCGCAAATGAGTCTCTTAGCAAAACAGGTTTTCCTGCAGCTCCGCTTGCATATTTCTGCTTACATTTCACTTAGTTAGAACCGTGTAGCGTGCCTGTTAGCTGCAAGGAATCCTGGGAAATGGGCTTTTGGGAATGAGCAATTGACCCCAAATGATTCTCGAGATGCGGCAGCCACCCGCACTGTGAGTGGAGCGCATCCGCCTGGTCCTCCCTCCACCCGGCCCCACCGCGCCTGCCGCACCCGTGAGCCTCGGACCACAGCCCGGCCGCCCGGCTCTCCTGCCCCTTGCGTGGCACCACCTGCTCCTCCAATGGCCCCTCCTCTGGAAACCCCGGCCTCTGACAGCCCTGCCCATCAGTGTGCGGGTCCGTGCTCTCCTCTGCCCCAGGCCTGACTCACCTTGGTCCCCATCACCCAGCATGCGGGCGGCACACAGGAGGCCTCGGGGAAGGTGTGAGGAATGGGTGGGTGACGGTGTGAATGGGTGGGTGTGAGGGGTCATGAGGAAGTCGGCGAGTGAGGGAATTCGTGAAGGTGGTGGTAGGGTCGCGGAAGGAGGAACGCAGGAGGCCAAAAGGGGTAAAGAATTAGGAATTTATTACATCTGCTAGCAGAAGGGCTGAGACCAAAATGGCATCAGCTGGGTAGGGTAGGGGGAGCGGGACATTCTGGTCGGACCAGGTGCAGGTGGGGCCAGGTGAGGGCGATCGACTGAGCTGGGAGAGGCGTTTACTGGAGACCGAAGGCCGTTAGTCATGAACCCTATAACGAGAACAACAGGAAAATCACCGGAGGGGCACGAGCCCCAGCGGGCACAGTGCAGCGCAAGGATGTGCCCAACGGGTAGGAAGGGCTGAAGGGACCGGGGGCAGGGCAGCTAGGCACAGACAAGAATCAGATGTGGGTGTGAGGAATGGAATGGACGGATGAATATCTGAGACTGCATCCCGACTCAGTTCCTCCAACAAAGCAAAATGGGCGGTGGCCACCTAAGCTCCCCGCTCCGCTCCAAGCCTCGCCAAGCCCACCGCTTCCCGCCGGAGGTACTAGTAAGCCCAGAACCCCCACGCGGCCGCGCCCGAAAAGGTCTACCCGCTGGACCCACAGAGCCCGTGTCCTCACCACCGGGATGCCCACTCCCCCAGGCGCTCCCCCTATTGGCAGGCGGGCGGGGACTGGCGTCTTTGAGAGCCTATGTCTCTCCGACTTAGGCCGTGGGCCCCGCCTACTAAGGAACGCGCCCTGAGTGGCCCAGGCTAGTAGGAGGCGGGTGTCTATTGGCTGGATAACAGTGACTGACGCCATGAGTAGCTTATCACAGCTAGACTCCGGAGGCGGGCTCCTGTGTCAGACCCGCCTCTGGGAAAAACAACGCTGGAGGTAGTTGAGATCGAGTAACTGCAGGAGAGAAGTCAGGGGGGTTTCTGGCTGCACGAACCTGGGCTGTTTGCTGCCTGACCTGGGTCCTAGGGAGGCATGGAGACTTGAGAGTTCTGGCCCCTTGGTCCTGAGGAGGCTGGGCGCCCGAGAGAGGAGGGGATTGAGGACCCGTAGGAGGAGTAACGAGGGGCCTAGGCTTCTGGGTCTGAGGGAGGAGGGGAAGGCGAGGCCCTAGACAGGATTTTGAGGGAGGAGGAAACTGGGAACCTGAAAGGTTGGGGGCCAGGGGTGGGGACTCCTTGGTCCCAAGAGTCAGTGGCCTGTCCACAGATGACAGATTTGAAGGTCAGTATTTTATGCAGCTATTGATGGGATTGGAGCCAGGCCTTGTCCCCGGGCAAGAGTTCTGGATTCTGAGCTGGGGCTTGACTGGAGAGGACGAGGAAGAAGCTTGGGAGAAGCTCTGGCCTCCACATGCCCTTTCCTCGCCCCTAAGGGGGACGCCAGGGGCAGGGTGCTGTCTGCAAAAGGAACCCGCAGGCAGAGCGGGAGGAGGCTTGAAACCCACCTGGAGACAGAGAAAAGCGTAGGTAC